>NW_025973547.1:0-8996 GCF_021869965.1 Rhincodon typus
TTATCTCTGACTCCAGCATCTGCAGTTCTTACTCTCTCTAGGATATTTGTTCATATCTTCTACATTGTTCATCATTGCTTTTGGTTTCTCACCTTTTGTTTGATCAGGTATCTACTAAAACTCACTTTCACATCTGTGTCTTCTTCCTCAGCAGATCTCTGGCTCCAGCTTCCTACAAACCCATTCAAAGTGAAATACTGGCCTTCACGTTGTCCTGATTAAAGGATTCCGTGCATGCCAGGTATTTTTGCACTATCAAGCATTGCCCTTGGAATATAGCAAGATTTGGAGAATGTTTAGAGGATGTGCAGAGTAGAACAAGCTGCTGGAAGGAGAGGCAGGAGAGAAGGACTTTAAATCACCAGGAACTCATATGCCTAGAATTTTCAGCAAAATACTCTCCTACCTAAACATCAGCAACATATATGGAGTCTATATGCTCTAATAATGGTAACTTCACTGAAATTTGTCATCTGCTGCAGCCATTAGAACAGGTTTAGGACTGTATTGCCCATGGCTGTTAAAGTGACACTAGTGATAATCTTTTTAATGGATCAGCTTCTTTCCAGGTAGGAACTGGAGATATTTGCAATATTTTACAGTTTGCTGTCCATTATTCCATAAGAAAGTCATGGGGGTTCTTTATTCATTGAGGGCTTACTGCATTCCATTCTTTTTTGCCAGGAGAAATAGGCAGAGTAAACATGTGATTTTCTGAAGATTACCGACTGCGGCTTGTCATTGACTACATGCCTACCACAATGAAGATACTGCATACAAACCCTGAGATGTTCCACAACTGAATGGAATTCCACTCTTTCTGTGATCAACTGGTGTGTACTCAAATGCAGAGAGGATGCAATTTAATGTTAAGTTTGAGACCTGATTAATAGAGATCATTGATATGTGATTGATAGGGGTGTTGTGCAATGAACAGTTGTTGAGTCAAGTCCAATGGTTGGAAATGATAAAGCTTTTGAAGATGCACTCACTCACCTTGACCACCTATGTGAGGTCATTAAAGTTTTTGTAGCGCTACATCCAGCTCTTTGGGACTTGCATACTGGCTTTGACAGCTGCGGTTACCACTACCTTTTGGGAGTTTCTCTGGTGAGCCTCCATTCCTCTTATGGATAAAACATATCTTTCCTCCTCTGTACCTCCTTGACCAAGGCTTCTGGCATAACTTCAGAAAATCTCACAGCCTCCTCTTCCCATGTGTTACCATCATACAATGTGATCTGATAGAGGCTATTAAAATTATAGAATTTGCTTGATAGAGTGGACATGGAGAAAACATTTCCACTTGCACAGGAAACCAGTTCAAGAAGCTACTGATATAAGATAATCATTAACAAATCCAACCTGGAATTCAGGAGCAACTTCTTTATTGCAGAGAAATTAGAATTCAGAACTCATCACAATAAAGAATTATTGAGGTGACTAGCATCAATGTATTTAAAGAGAAGCTAGATATGTATATGAGGGAGAAAGGAACAGAAAAATAAGTTGTTTGGGTTAGACAAGGAGAAGGGTTGAGGAGGTTCATGAACTGCATTGATATGAATATAGACATGTTGGGCCAAATGGTCTATTTCTCAGCTGTAAATACTATGTAATAATCAAGCCAATTGAGACAAATTATGGCATCTTTGCTATGACTTCAGCAATGTTTAGTCAGTTAAGTATAGATAGGGAATAGACTCTGAACCTTCCTGAGCTCTGTAGCTAGGTTTAACAATAGGCAAGGCATTTACTAACTGCATCATCAGGTGGATATCAAACAAGCAAATTTTGTTCTGGAACGGCTGATTGTAGCAGTTTTGGATGTAATCCTCCAGTGACGACATTATAAAACCACTTGGCAGTCATCTTATAGATAAGCATTGCAACAATTTTCTGAACCTCATGTGACCTCAAGACTTAAGATCCCAGTTCAAAGAAGACTTGTGCCTTTGATGATATTGACTGGTTCATCTGCTTGATCCTACCACCCTGAAAAGTTAAGAATCTCTGTTTTATAAACCTATTCTTTTGGATAAGAGCCGCAAAAGAGAGCCCCATGCTCTTTTCCTGTGGTTTTCATTTCCTAACTTTAAGGCCTTTTGAGGCCTGGGAGCACTAATTTGAACTGCTGCTCTTATCAGAATTCAGAGAGAAGCAGCCTCAAAATTCCCAAGCTGCTGCAGATCTGAAATTGCAAAGAGAAATTGTAGACAGGCACCAGGAAGTCTGAGGATGGAGATTAAAATTCTCTTCATATTATAATAAGTGCTGCGCCCTTTGTGAAGCCACAGAACATACTCACTTTAATTGAGGAAATGGATTAAATTAGAAATGTCTAATTTACTACACTGGAATCTGATAGTCTCTGAGCCACAAGATTAGTACAGAAAATAGCTCTATTATTTCCTGTTAGTAAAAAATATCTGTGTGATTCTAAATGAAAGATCTGAACACAACTGGGTACCGAGGTACAAAATTCCAGAGGCCTGAGAGATCACTCATCTGCACAAAGTGGAGAAGGCATATCTATTTTCTCATACCAAAATCGATTGCTTAGCCTTCAATACTGGTATGTTGCAGTGTGCTTATTACACATTGTATATTACAGTTATTTTTAAAGCTCATGTTTTTCTATCAGACACAGGAATTAGCTTAATATTATTTAGCCATAGGAAGATGCTGAATTGGACACTGTTAGCTATTATTGATGACCTTCACAAATGCAGATTTTCAAATTTACATATATATCCTTTTTAAAGTTCTCCATTTAGCTGGCTTGTATTATACCAACAAAAACACAGGAACCACTTTTTAATAATAATTGGTGGAACATTGTGGGCTTTGGTGAGATTTGTGGCAAGATCACATTAGAAGTCTACCAAAGCCTATCTCAATATTGGGAGCAACTCGCTGCAGCTTTTATGCATCTTCAAGTAAGCAGTGGTTAATTAAGGAGGATAATGCTTTGTTAAACACCTTATTAATGCTATTGCTCACCTAATTAATATTCAGTTTCCCATCTTACCAAATGTGCTGAACAAACTAGATGTTGAGAAATATCGACATGAAAGTCAGATCAGGTATCTGACGACTTCAGCTCGCTGCTTGCTCCAAAGAACCTGCATCTGGATCGTAGATCATAAAATCCCTACAGTGTAGAAGCACGCGATTTGACCCATTGAGTCCACACTGTCTCTCCAAAGAGCATCCCACCCAGACCCACCCTATCCCTGTAACCCTGCATTTCCTATGGCTAACCCAACTAGCCTGCACGTCCACAGACACTATGGGCAATTTAGCATGGCTAATCCACCTAGCCTGCACATCTTTGGATTGTAGGAGGAAACTAGAGCACCCAGAGGAAACTCACGCAGACACGGGGAGAATATGAAAACTTCACACAGATAGTCGCCTGAGGCTGGAATCAAACCCGGGTCCCTGCTGCTGTGAAGTAGCAGAGCTAACCACTGAGCCAACATGCTGCATCTTGGACACCAGACTCCGGCATCTGAGGCCGTACTCTATGGACGCTAGCCACATGCTTCCCACATCCATGGATATTTACATCTCACTTATGCCAGCCTCTAAGAACACCCATGGCACATCTCCGATCCACTTACAGGACATTTCTGTACTTCAGTGCAGCACCTCGGCCTGCACCAGGAACTACGTCGTACTGTTGTAGTAAGGATACCATGTGCTCAAGGACGCGCGCTTAGCTCATGGACTGGAACAGGCTGCACCTCCGAGCTCTTTGCTTGCTCTCATAGCACACACTCACTCTGAGCCTACATGAATTTTCACAGGGTTCCTGCCTTATATTGCCTTTTTCTGCTTTGTCCCCTCAGCTGGGGACACCGGGCTACCAACATAGCTGTCTTGCCTTGCCATTTAGTACAGACATAAAGGCAGGACATCTGTCATGGTTGTCAGCAGCTTTTGTTCAGGGGGTTCTGCCCCAGTAAGTTGGGGACAGCGTCTGATACCAGTCCAGGGGCTTTGATACAGTCAGTCAGCCACTTGAGGCTGTCAGAGTCAGAATCCTGTTCACAGAAGGAGTGAGTAGCTGAATGTTGTGAATCCCACCACCCATCTGGATGCTTTCTGCCCTGTCATGGATGGCTTTCATCCTGGAACGAAGGAGAGAGAGAGGTATTAAGCGAGATGAAAGTGGGCGGCACAGCTTTTTGTTTTGGTGAGAAGGATGTCTTAAGAATGAGTGAGTAGGCAGTGCACAGGGCTTGCTGGTTTAGTGGAGTTGGCAGTTGTTTGGGTGACATTGAGTGAAGGAAGATGTTGTAGGCAAAAGTGAGAGTGGCAGAGAATGAGCCTTGGTGGGAGGTAGGCACGGTAGCAGAGATAGAGTGAGTGTGAGATATCGGAGAGAAGGTAGTGACGGAGAGGAGAATGCCATTGAATTTCTTCCTATGTTGCTGTGCATTCCTCCAAGTGGCTGAGACAGCACAGACCTAGGTGACGATCTCAAACCAGGCTGGTATGATCTGTGTTGTGGCTGCTGTACTGGTCCTGCATGACCTCCAGGGACCTGCTTGCAAATTGGGGCACTAAATATCCCTTGTCTGCCATGTCTGGGTTAAATGTCACAAACCATGCAGGGCAGCTCTGGACTGATGTTGCTTGTCTGGATGCATAGCAGCCTTTTACTGATGGCACGGGCTCCAGGGATACTGGTCAATTCCAGGATAACCCAGCAATGGCAAGTTGTTCCAATAACAGCGTGTAGAATAGTGGTGTCAGAATTGGACATGAAGACACCATATGGATAAGGTATATAGTTGTTAATGCAATTTGGTAAGATATGCCAAGCAAATACATGAGGCCTCACAGTGAAAAACCCTCCAAAAACTTACTGTAACTGGCACTTAACTAAAACCACATAAGATTCAGCCCAAAATTTCTTTCAAGTTCCAAGCCACCTTCAAACCACAATTTTCCTTGCTTTTTCCATGATTGGAGCTATAAACTATAGTTTGCACAAAAAATGATAATAGTTATAGCTCCATTCCAAAGTGTTTTTTTTTTAAAAGAGAGGCTGGTCATAGTAATTTCTGATCTAGAAGTTTGAATATCTGCACTGCTTTATCTATATTGTTACAAACGACAAGCATGAGACTAAAGCAAAAATGTTAAATGGTGTCCTTCTATTACCAAATAGTTAAAGTAACAGTGTAAATTTTTCAATATTGTTTAAATACTATACATTTTCTTAGATCCTCAGTCCAAACTTCAATAATGCTAGAAGCCTTTAAAAAAGCTTTTTTTTCATATTAATCCTTTTAACCGCTGATTCCTTTTGAGATTATTTTGGGTCCTTATACAAAGATGCAGCTGTTTGAAATACCTTATCTGGTGTGTTAAGCCAATATTGCCATCTGCATATTGAGATACTGTGCAGGACTATCTCTGGGTGTTTGCACATGAACTATCCTTGAGGCTGCTTTCTCCTCATTTCTAAAAAAGGCTTTTCATCTCCATAGATATCAAAGTGTGGAGCTGGAGGAATGTAGCAGGCCAGGCAGCATCAGAGGAACAGGAAAGCTGATGTTTCAGGTCGGGACCCTTCTTCAGAAAAAATCATTTAATGTGATTTTCTACTCAAGGTTTTAAAGGCATGTTGGTAATTTCACTTGTGAGTGGCAAAAGGCCTGTTTGCATACATTAACAAGCTCATTTACACCTAATCTCACCTCATTTAGATGCAATTTTCCATTTTACTAGCCAATGGAGAGAAATTAGATGGAGACAATTCCCAACATGCAAGGTCACCGCTAATTCCCCTGGTCAGCATTCCCCATCATCCCAGGGTACAGTCTATGCCTGCTCCTTCATCCAACTTCACCATATCATCATGGCATATTATCAATTTACCTGGAATACAGACCACCACTCTGAAGCTGCATTTTGAAATGCATCGACACCTTACATTACAATGCTGGGGCCAGGTCATATCGCGCACAGGGACAAGCACAAAACTCACGAAATGGGACAGGGGCATCTCAGGACTCTTAGCTTGCTTTCTTATCATTCACTCACTTTGTGGTCACATGAATGCTCACTGCAACTCTGCCTTGCTTTGCATTTTCGGACACAAAGCCAGGCTAGTCATTATCAGTCAAGGGAGTGGACAGGCTGGTGCACGGTACCGTGCTATGTCAATATCATACCTACAGCATGCACCAGCAGCTTACGTGGAAAGCACACTGCAGTGCTTCAACAAATGGCCATGTCACAAAGTCTAAGGTGAGTAGTCCTCAATCAAGTCAAGGGGGCTGTCATCAGCCAGGGTCGTACCACAGTCAGTCAGGGGCATTATCTGATCTCAGTCTAGGGCTCACTCATGATCAGTCAACCACTGGGACAGTCAGGGTTAGGAGCCCCTTATCATTAAAATTCAGGGAATGGGCCATGGTTAGTCATACAGGTCTCATGCATCCTGTAGATTAGCAATAAGTCAGTTGGGAAGCTGCTCTGAGATCAGTCAGAGGGTCTGTTCACTCACCAGTCTGGCTATCATTCCAAGTTGGTCAGGTGAGTTGGTCAACTCCGATCACTGAAAGTCAAGGTGGGTTATCAGGGGCAACTGCTGTGGTGGACAAGTTGGGGAAGACAGTGAGAGATTGGAGACAGCATGCTGGGATTCAGAGGGGAAATAATTGGGAGGTGGGACAACTCAACATATAAAGGTGGGAAGTGCATCATGATGGTTGACATATTTAAGGTGTTTGTCTGGGGCTCGGGAGAACATTGGGAGATAAAAATATAAATGAATCAGGTGAATGGGAGCATGGATGCTCAGGACTGGTGGTGTTGGCAGGAAGTGTAAGGAAGAAAAGGAAAATGAAAATTTTGGGAAGGTCCCTGACACTATTATGCTGAATCTGCAACTCACAAAGCAAAGTGTGACTTGTGTTGTCTTCCATCCTCATTTGAATCATTAATGCATAATGAAAGGAAAACTGGCTGCCACCACACCCAGAGTGGGTGGAGTAATTGTCTTTCGTTTGTAAAGATGTGGCTCTACATGTGAGCAATGTGAGGCCCTTCAAAGGGCAATTATATTAGTCAGGCACTAACACAGCAAAGGTTTAAGATACCTAATCACAGAATTCTGCATGCAAATTGCACACAATGACCATTGATGCTTAATCCAAATCCTCGTGATAAGAAATCTTGACCATGTCATTAATCATTACAGATTGATTATAGTTATCTCTAAAGGGAAAGTAATCTCAGGTGACCTTAATTCATTTGTGTGTGATGTGAATGCTAACTGCTCACATGACGAAGGATTTATTCTGTTTATGATATTCCCTGCACAGGTTCACTGGAAGCATGACCAATGGATCTAGCCACAGTGTACCAGAGGTGCATATAAACTGAGAATCAACATTTGTCCCATTATGCCCAAGACCAGCAGCAGCCAAGCATCCTCCATATGAAGAAGTCCCAGCTGAAGGTCCCCTCAGGATGTGGAGCTGGTACAGGAGGCTCCCGTCCTTGATTCCAATTCCTCCAGATGAGTGAGGTGCAGTGCCGCTACAGATTGACTCTATTGTGTCTTGGATCAGGACTTGAGAACTGCAAATGAGAGTTAGGCTTTTAGTTATGTTGATTTCAAAAGAATGGAGGCGGTGATGGGATCAGGGGACATGGGTGGTAGAGGGGTGGGGGTGTTTTTTGTTGATCAATCTGTTGTTGTACAACATTTTTTTTGTAACCATTTAAAATCTTCACTTGTTCCTTCTGCATTCAATAGGATAATAACTTTGGATTGAGTACAGAAGAGCAGTGATTTGAGAATCCTGTTACTGTTGCAAAAAGATCATTAAGACTGAAAATAAATCACATTTTCACTTTCTGGAATTGTAATATTTAGCCACAGTTACACCTATTGCCTGTACTGGGACGAGGTCTTTGAGGACCTGTTCTTGAGTATGCCTGAGTTCAAAGTAGACAGAAAAGAGTTAACCTACAGATTTGCTTTCACATTATGCCTTTTATGACCTCAGAATTTCATCAATCACTTTGCAAACAATGGAGCATTTTTGAAGTATAATGAATGTAGCTATGCAGAAACACAGCTCTTAATTTGCATATAGTAAAGTCTTGCAAAGAATAAATTGAAATGAATTTAGTTCATCTAATCTACTCATGCTGGCCAAAGAATCAACACTGCAGGAGTTAACATTTCTTTGACTTGAAAAGTACCATAGGAGTTTCTAATATATCTGAACAAACCAATGGATATTTGTTTAATGTCCTTTCTGAAACTGTTATTTTCAATCAGATGATGTAGGGCAGAATAGGAAGCGTTTATTATTCCAAACTGTTTACACTACCTGCTCTGGACTTTAATTTGACCAGGGTATACATTTAGGATTGTCATATACTTGGAAATACATAAATGGACTCAATGACCAGAAATTATACCAATAAACAGCGTCAGTACATAACTTGACTGAAAGCATAAAACCAAGAAATCAACAATGATTAGTGATCAAAAAATTAAAATAAGCTGAATCAATGAAATTATTAAAAATCAAAAAAAGTAATTTGGACACCATCATGTGTGTCACTGAAATGAGAAGCAAAAATACAATTAACATTACCAACAAATTGTGCTTTTTGAGTTATGTGTGTCTGATTATTCTTTCTTCAGAGCTTGTGTCTTTTAGTGTTTAAGTTCATACTTTTGACTACAAGAAATTAAAGTATCATGCCTGTGAGCTCTGCCCCTTCATCACTTGTGGGTTGATTTTTAGTCAAAGTTAAAATAACTGGAATTATACTTCTGGATAAAATATCTGATTACATTGAAATCTTCAACTGCCTAATTTCCTCAAAAAATGCTACTTAGATATTACAGGACAAACTAAGTAGTCCTGTTCTCCTAGACAACAAGGTGCAGGGCTGGATGAACACAGCAGGCCAAGCAGCATCATAGGAGCAGAGAGGCTGACGTTTCGGGC
>NW_025973548.1:0-4157 GCF_021869965.1 Rhincodon typus
GCCCCCCGACCCTCACACCTGCTTCTAGCCCCCCTGACCCTCACACCCTGCTCCCAGCCCCCTGACCATCACACCCTGCTTCGAGCCCCTGACCCTCACACCCCCCCTCTGACCCCCCGACCCTCACACCCCGCTCTGAGCCCCCTGACCCTCACCCCCTGCTCTTAGCCCTCTGAGCATCACAGTTTGGTCCCTCAGTTGCTGCAACCCTCCGATGCCAAACGTTTAAAGAAAAACTTAAAAATTTGTGGGTGTGTCTCGAGAGCCTCCATTTAAAACAGAGATAAGGAAACAATTTCTTTTTCTGTCAGAGGCTTGTGTGTCTTTGAAATTTCCTTCCTCAAAAGGCAGTGGATGCAGAGTATTTAAATATTTGTAATGCAGAGGTATGTCGGTTCTTGATGACCAAGGGGATGAAAGATTATTGGGGGATATGCAGGACTGTGGAGTTGAAGTTAGACTCAGATCAGCCATGATCTTATTGAATGGGCTAGCAGGACTTAAGGGCTGAGTGACCTCCTCTTGTTCCTTGTTTGTGTGTTCCTTTTCATTCTATTCACAAGAGTTTCTTATCGTTACAATCTAACAGTGTGAAGTTCAGTACTTCGCAAAACTCTGGGAGTCAATGCACTCACTTTAAGATGGTTTGATTTATTATCCTCACATGCACCTAGGGACAGTGAAAAGTTTTGTTTTGCATGCAATGCAGGCAGATCATACCAAGCAGAGATCATAGGGTGATAGAACAGAGTGAGGGGTACAAAGTTACAGTTGCACAGGAGATGCACGAAGAGTGAGATAAACATTAAATTTAAAATTTGAGAGTTCCTTTCAGAAGTCTGATAGCAGCGGGGAAGAAGCTGTTCTTGAACAAAAACAGAAGTTGCTGGAAAAACTCAGCAGTTCTGGCAGCATCTGTGAAGAAAAAGTCAGAGTTAACGTTTCGGGTCAGCTCGGGTCACCGGACCTAAAACGTTAGCTCTGATTTTTTCTTCACAGATGCTGCCGGACCTGCTGAGATTTTCCAGCAATTTCTGTTTTTGTTCCTGATTTACAGCATCTGCAGTTCTTTCGGTTTTCAAGCTGTTCTTGAACCTATTGGTACATGTGTTTAAGCTTTTGTATTTTCTGCCTGATGGAAGAGATTATAACTGGGGTGGGAGGGGTCTTTGATGATGTCGGCTGCTTTTCTGAGGCAGGAAGTGTAGATGGAGTCAATGGATGGAAGGCTGGTTTGTGGGATGGACTGGGAGGTGTTTGCAACTCTCTGTAGTTTCTTACGGCCCTGGGCAGAGCCACACCGCACTGTGATATATCTGGACAGGATGCTTTCTGTGATGCATCTATAAAAATTGGTTAGGAGTCCTTATGGACATGCCGAATTTCCTTAGCCTCCTAAGAAAGTAGAGGTGTTGCTGTACTTTCTTGACCATATCGTCAATGTGGATGGATCAGGAGGGATTGTTGGGGATCATCGCTCCCAGGAACATGACCCTGTTGACCCTCTCACCCTCAGCACCGTTGATACAGACAGGGGGCGTGCCCTCCACTCTGCTTCCTGACGTCAATGATATTGAACATTGAAGATAGGAGAGGTTTACTGTGTTTGAACACTGTGTGGTATCCAGGTGATAATTTGGCCTGTTTTTGACTGGCTTCCTTGTTTAAAAGGACAGGCCCTGGGGCAATAGCTTTTGCACCCACCTGCCCCTTTTTAAGAAGCAAGGTTTTGATTTGAGCAGGCCAGTGAGACTGAGAAGATTTGAGCCCATCTGTGCCTGCATTCCCCCTCTGTCCTACCCCCGCCCCTTGGCCTACAAACCACGTGTGATGCCTACTTTCTGAAAAGGGCTGGATTATTAATTTCACCGAGGCTGGAAAAGCGGGGGTGGGGGTGTTGGAATTGCCGTTTGGAAAGAAAGACTTACATTTGCACCATACCTTCCCTTTCGTGACCCTATGACCGTTGAAGCACTTCCTGTTGAAGTGTAGTCACATTGCAGTTAAAAAAACCCAAAAGTTTACACAGAGGAAGATCCCACAGACTGCGATGTGATGATGCCCTGGTTTGAAGCAAGAACAGATAGATGAACAGCGACTGTGTAGCTATCATTGATTGTTATAAAAACCCCAAAGGCTCACTAAGGTCCTTTGGGGAAGGAAATCTGCCGTCCTGACCTGGTCTGGCCTACATGTGACTCCAACCCTAAGCCTATTGCACACCAATAGCAAAGGAGGTGATTGTGAGGCTAATTAGGGATGGGCAATAAATGCTGGCCCCAGCCAGCGATGGCAAATTCCATGGACAAGTAAAGAAGAATTTTTGTTTTTATATATGTTGGTTGATGGGTAATCGTGAACTCCGTAGTTACCTCAAAAAAAAAGCAAAGCCTTGTGGGAGCTGGAGATCTGAAATGAAACCCCAGAAAGTTCTGGAGAAACTCAGTAGCTCCGGAGAAAGAAATGGAGTTGACACATTTTCTATTTTATTATTTTGTTAATTTATTCATGAAATGTAAGATTCTCCTCTTCCACAGATAATGGCGGGGCCGGCATTTATCTCCAGTTGTGTTGCCAGTTCTCTCATGTGCTGTGGAATACTGAGCTTGAGACTTTGTGCTCACCGTATTGGCATTTATTAGTAAGAACTTATTAATACTCATTAGTGATGACAAATCCTAGTCCCTACAGGCACTGCCGCACTGACCCAAGATCCTTTTTCAGCAGGGGGCAGTGTTGGCAGATTGAAAATTGCATCATGTCCAGTTGAGGTTACTGCATGCGCATGTACCAGCAGAGGGAGTCCGCTGGGAAGAGATCACATTAAAAGCGTATTCCAACAAATATATTTGTTGAATCCATAACTGTCCTTGGACTGAGTGGCTTCAGGACCATTTCAGAGAGCAGCAAAGGGGTAGCCACATTGCTGTGGGTCTGGAGTCACGTGTAGGCCAGACCAGGTAAGGATGGCAGATTTCCATCCCTAAAGGGCCATAGATGACATGCTCCCCAAGCAGTGTTGGTACCCAGCCGTTTGATGTTTGTTTGGCACACAGCAGATTGATGGCAAGGCGCTGATCACGGTATTCATGTTCGATTGTGGAATCCTGTGCCACACATTGGCCAACGCAGCTGGTAAGAGAATGAGAGGGAATGCTGGGAGCGGGTGGTATTTTAATGACTATCGATGGGAGTGTTGTGGTGACCCTCACTGAGACTCATTTTCAACAGCATGTTATTATTGAACTGTAAGACCCACCAGCTACGCATGTGTCATATCACCCCATATCCTAAAGACATTCTCCTGGGTCTCTGGATGACTGGCCTGGTCATCCGACCGCTCCTGCACGGATAATAACACAAGCATGTTTAATGTTTCATTCTAGTTCTCAATGTCTCAGGTTGTGGGTGGAACAGTTTGTGGCCCAGGAATGTCACAACACAGGCAGTGGTTAAGGAGCCCACTGCTCACGCAGGGCAACTCCAACAGCCTCCCTGACCTGGACTAGGAGGCTCTGGAATGATCCAACTGAGAGAGAGAGAGTTTGTATAACAATTGCCCATTTGTGTTAATGTCTTCATGTGCCCATATGTGTGGTTGTGCACACACATGTACCTGACTGTGTGTGTGAATGCATGACATGTGTGTGTGAATGCATGACGTATGTGTGTGTGAATGCAAGATATATGTGTGTGAATGTGTGAAGTGTGTATGCGTGTGAATGCATGACCCATGTGCGTGTGTGAAAGCATGATGTGTGCATGTGAATGCGTGATATGTGTGTGAAAGCATGATTGTGTGTGAGTGCATTACCTGTGCTTGTGAATGCATGATGAGTGTATGTACTATATCTGTGTGTGTGTGTGTGTGTGTTTGTTTGTGTCTGTGTGTGTGTCTGCATGTATGCATTTGTTTGTGTGTGTGCATGTCTGTCTGTGTGTGTGTCTGTGTGTGTGTGTGTGTGTTTGTGTGTGTGTGTCAGTGTCTGTGTGTGTGTGTGTGTGTGTGTGTGGCTGTGTGTGTGTGTCAGTGTCTGTGTGTGTGTATGTCTGTGTGTGTGTCAGTGTCTGTGTGTGTGTGTGGCTGTGTGTGTGTGTCTGTGTGCGTGTGTTTGTGTGTGTCAGTGTCTTTGTGTGTGTGTGTGTGTGGCTGTGTG
>NW_025973548.1:4257-7641 GCF_021869965.1 Rhincodon typus
TGTGTGTGTGTGTGTGTGACAGTATCTGTGTGTGTGCGTGTGTGTGTACCTGTATGTGTGTGTGTGTGTCTGTGTGTGTGCGTGTGTGTGTACCTGTATGTGTGTGTGTGTGAGTGTGTGTCTGTGTGTGAGTGTGTGTGTCTGTGTGTGTGCGTGTGTGTACCTGTATGTGTGTGTGTGTGCGTGTGTCTGTGTATGTGTGTGTGTGTGTGTTTTTATATGCATGTGTGTGTCCACGTGTTGTGTACCCATTGCTTAAATGGCCTCTGTTTGTTTCCAGGCTGAATCAGTGCAATACTTCCTGGATAACCTGGATCGGATTGGCCAACTGGTGAGTGATGTTTCCTGCCTCCAAGGAGGTTTAAACAATGATGGCTGATGGCACTGAGACCATCAGGAGAGTCTCTGCACTAAACAGCAGCTTAAGGCAGGAATACATTGCACTGTTTGCACTGACAGGGACACAACAAGACAAGCCTCTTCCACCTTGCAGTGTCACCATTTATCCAACATATTTTGCCTCGACTCTGAAATTGGACAGTATCAGCCATCACTGAGAGCCTGGTGCCTCTGAGTTGGACCATTGAAGGTTCGAGTCCTGCTGTGGGACCAAGACTGGGGACAGAGGAGCAAACATTGAGTCTTGCAAGAAAAATATTGATTCAGGGGCTTGGCACGCTGTTAATTTTCCTCTTCAGTGCAGGAGAAGTATCTGTTTTGACAGGCTGTTGCTAAAAACTTGAACAACACGGCACACTTAGTGGGTGGCGAGAAGCTGTGAAATGTCGAAAAATATTTCAGGCAGCGCAGGGACGGAGGTTGGGGCCTACAGCCCCTGACAAAGCGTCAACATCCAGCTTCCATCTTCAGCTTTGACGCTGCCATCCATGAACCGTCCCAGTGGGAGGGAACATGTGGGGATGTTGGGGGGGGTGCCTGGAGGCTTCTTTCTGTGATAGCCCCCACCCTCCACTCTCCCACACCCCATTGACCTCACGCAATGAGATGGCAGCCAATTGGAAAGCAATCCAGCCCTCCCCGCGATCGGATTGGCTGACTCCCCGTCGACCATCAGTAAGGAAGGGAAACGGATGTTTGGTTTCGGCTTCGGGACTGTCCTGCAATTTAGCCCCACATTCCAGAAACCTCCAGAACGGTCCGGAAGGGTTGGCAACTGTAGCTGGAGGGAGAGGGCGTGAGCTTGGGCCTAGCAGACAGGCTGTGGGAGTAGTGCAGTGGAAGGGGAGGGTTAGAGTGGAATGTGATACCAGTCACTGGTTCCCATGTGGTTGGGTGGATTACAGGCTCCTTTGGTGTTTCTGATTGGGCCAACTGGGTGAACGTAGGCAGCGTTTAACAAGGTGAGGCCCTGTTTTAAACAAAATGGTGTTTATTGTGTGTTGGCCAGGGCCAGGGAGAGAAATCACATGACCCAAGTTCTATCCCTGCCTCCACACCCTCACGCCAACCCCCATCCCAGCACCATTCCAACCCGCACCCCATGCTAACCACATCCCCACCCACATACCAAGCACAGCGCCCCCTCCCACTCCCTCGAGGACACTGACCCCCTCCCCCTCCCCCTGAGGTCATTGACCCCCAATCCCCCTCCACCTGCTCCCCTGCTCCACCCCCAAGCACACTGACGCCCACTTCCCTGCCTGCAGGCACAGTGACCCCCCTCCCCCTGAGCACAGTGACCCCCTCACCCCTCCCCTCGAGCACAGTCACCCCCTCCCTCTCCCTCGAACACAGTGACGTTGCCCCCACCACCCCCCCGACACTGTTGCCATGAGCCTCTCCCCTCCCCGCAGGGTCTGGGTTCCTGGGCCTGAGGCACATTGCCTGGTCCTGGGCCCACAGGCGCACTGTTCCCTGGGGTAAGTTTGACCTTGTCACTAAGCCCATCCCACCCTGAGCCCGTCAGCTCCAACCCCTTCGAGACCCCAAAACCTCACCCCAACCCAGTCCTCATGATGTCACCAGACAGGGTGGAGCCTAATGCTGTTTGAATCAATAACCCTTCTAGAGCCATAACCTTATACAGCAAAGACCAGTGAGGGTGACAAGGAAAACATACTTCGAAAGCAGTACAACATGTTACTGGAATTCATGGCTCTGTTTATTTACTGTCAGCTTCTGTAAATGAGAAAGATTGGCACCGTGTAAACATTAATGAGAGAGGGCCTTTCCCTGGTGTTTAGTGAACAGTGAAGCAGTTTCAAGGAGCTGGAGTATGTCCTCCTGAAGTTCCTGTCTAACAGGCAGGGCTCGAGGTGGTCAGTGTGAGGCCAAACCAGCACTGGCTCCTCATTCCCAAGATATTCCTATCCTCAGGGTCATGGGGAATACGTGATTGCTCTCTGGAGGTGTCTTCCCAACCCTCTTTCCCAACCACTGCTCCACACGCGCACACACACTCCCCCTCACACACAAACTCGCATATACACACAGCCACACACGCTCTCACTAATACAAACGCACACACCCTCACACTCACTCTCACTCATACATAAATGCACATACTGTCACTCACACATACACACACGCTCACTCATACACACATACACACATACTCATACATGCACACACACACATTCACTTATACACACGTACACTCATACATACACTCTCACACACACACACACACACACACACACACACTCATATATACACACACACACTCACTCATACACACAAACACTCATGCATACACACTCACTCATACACACACACTCATACATACACACACTCATACCTATCACACACTCATATATACACACACACATACATATCACATACTCATATACACACACATACACACAATCATATATATACATACACACTCACTCATACACACAAACACTCATACACACACACTCATACACACACTCATACACACACATACATACACACACACACACACTCACTCATACACACACACACTCATACATACACACACTCATACATATCACACACTCATATATACGCACACACATACATATCACATACTCATATACACACACATACACACAATCATATATATACATACACACTCACTCATACACACAAACACTCATACATACACACACTCATACACACACACTCATACACACACTCATACACACACAATCATACATATCACACACATACACACACACACACTCACTCATACACACACACACACACACACTCATACATATCACACACATACATACACACACACACACACACTCACTCACTCATACACACACACACACACTCACTCATACACGGACACACTCATACATACACACACACATATACACACACACACACACACACACACACTCATACACACGCATACACATACACTCAAACACACATTCATACACACGCACACAC
>NW_025973548.1:7651-8996 GCF_021869965.1 Rhincodon typus
AACACACATTCATACACAAACGCACACACACACACTCATACACACACACTCGCTCATACGCACACTCGTACAACACACAGACTCACTCATATACAAACACACACACCCACACGCTGTCACTCACTCACACACACATACATATGCAATAATTGGTTCTCTCCCCTCTTAAATCTTTTAATCAAATATTTCCCCTCCATTTGTAACTTCAGAACTGACCATGCTATTCACAGCTATGTCAGGGAGAAATATACCCACATCCTTCTGTTCTGACATCACCTTGAACTGCCTCAGTTAAGTTTCAAGGTTTAATTGCCCCTTGTTCTGAATTCCTCCACCTGAACTACATCTGGCCTATCGAACATCCTTTGAGTATTCCTTAATGCACTTTACCCGAGGGGACTCATCCTGGAACAAGCAACGTTCCCTCGGAAAAGAGAGGGCTCCCCAGATACAGACCACCCAGACATTCATACAATTGCAACACAGCTCTTTGTGTTCCAGACCCCTTTGACATAGGGGCCAACTTTCCTTTAAAAGTTATATTTTGTATGTGTCTGTTGGCCTTTACTGAGTGTCTGTAGAGGGTGCACTGCAGTTGTGTTTATCGAGTCGCCTCACAGGCTGTTGTTCTCTCTGCAGCTGTTTAAATGCCTTTTGTCGTGTCAGACAGGGCTGGGTCTAAAACATGGCAGTGTGCTGCACCGCACCAGTTCCACCAGTGGGTGGTGGTGTGGGGCTTCGTAACTCCTCTATCGCCACAACGGTCCAGTTAACAGCCAATAGTGTGGGGAGAGACACATTCTCTGAATCAATCATGTCTGTCTGGTCAGTACTGATTGGCTGACCATTCATGGTGTTTCAGTAAGATTGGTCAAGAGACAGGGTGTCGATATATCTCTCTCATCTTGTATCAGTCTGTCTCACCCTGTACCTTACAGTGTCTTTGCAACACACCCTGTATCTCAGTCTCAGTGTATCCCACACCCTGTATCTCACTCACAGTGTATCCCACACCCTGTATCTCAGTCTCAGTCTGTTCCACACCCTGTATCTCAGTCTGAGTCTGTCCCACACCCTGTATCTCACTCTCACTCTGACCCACACCCTGTATCTTAGTCTCAGTCTGTCCCACACCCTGTATCTCACTCTCAGTCCGTCCCACACCCTGTACCTCTCACTCTCAGTCTGTCCCACACCCTGTATCTGACCCTCAGTCTGTCCCACACCGTGTATCTCTGTCTCAGTCTGTCCCAAACCCTGTATCTCAGTCTCAGTCTGTCCCACACCCTGTATCTCCCTCTCAGTCTGTCGCACACCCTGTATCTCACTGTCAGTCTGTCCCACA
>NW_025973549.1:0-8995 GCF_021869965.1 Rhincodon typus
ACTGTTATCTCAGACTCCAGCATTGGGAGTTCTTACTATGTCTAGAGATGACGTGACTACCTCCAATAACCTTAGCTATTTTCCTTTAACTCAGGTATTGCTCCACCTTGACAGAGAGGGATCTGGTTTGCGATTGGATAAGGGTGACTGGTCGGTGAATGGATGGAAGTGACCAATCTGTGATTGGATGGGGGCGACTGGTCAGTGATTGGATCGCAGTGACTTGTCAGTAATTGGACGGAAGGATCTAGTTAGTGATTGGATGGAGGTGACTGGTCAGGGAATGAATGGAGGTGATGATCAGTCATTGGACATGGTTATTGATTGGTTTAAGATCTGTGTTCCGGAATTGGATGAAAGTTTTGATCTTTGATTATGGGACTACCACATGTTAAAGATGTTTGGTCTCTGATTGGCAGAATAAATGTTCGGCAGTGTCCAATCAGTTTTCACCTTTATTTGTGGTCCGCTCTTATCGCTGCTAATCAGCTATTTGCTTACTGCATTTCATGGCAACGTATTAAACAATACGTCTGCCCGGGTAGAAGCTCAGGATACTGCCCAGCCCCGAAAGCCCTCTAACCCGCTTAGCGCTAGAGCGGAGCTGAGAAGCAGAGCTAGAGGCATTGGTCAGCGTGGTAGAGGATAGTGGAGCCTGGTCACTGATCAATGAGGGACAGGATCCAGGGCAGTGGTCAGTGAGGGACAAGATCCAGGGCAGTGGTCAGTGAGGGACAGTTTCCCAGGCAGTAGTCAGTGTGGGACAGTTTCCCGGGCAGTGATCAGTTTGGGACAGGATCCAGGGCAGTGATCATTGTGGGGCAGGATCCAGGGCAGTAGCTAGTGAGGGACAGGATCCAGGGCAGTAGTCAGTGTGGAAGAAGATCCCAGGCAGTGGCCAGTTTGGGACAGGATCCTAGACCCTGTGGCAGAATTATTAAGGAGTCTGAGCAAGGTGTTTGTAATCACAATGAGCTCCCCACTCTCATCTCTAGGAAAATTACGGAAAGTATCAGTACTCCTGCCAGAGCTGCAGGATCGTCGGTAAGTGAGATCTTGCTCCTTGCTCTGTTCTGTTCTATGCTGTAAATAAACAAATAAAAGTGACATTTCTCTAGCAAGGGCAGATGCGAACACAACCTGCCTCAAACTCCACCCCCCCCACCCAAGTCACACGCCATCCTGACTTGGGGTATTTTGGGCATGGGAAGAGATGGAGATTGTGATGTTGTGTAGTACCAGTAATCCTTAGACTTAGGCTAATGGTGTAGGATATGGATTAAAATTGCGTTATGGTGGTTGGTGAAATTTCATTTCAATTAATAAATCTGATATGTAAAAGCTAGTCTTAGTGATGATAACCATGACAGTGATCAAACAGCCATTTTGTTTCCTAATGTCCTTGAGGGAAACAAATCTGTTGACTTTACGCAGTCTGGACTACATGTGACTCCAGACCAACAGAAATGTGGTTATCCTATATTAATTTCCCTTTGAAATAGCTAAGCAAGGTACATAGTTCAAGGACAATTAGGAATGGGCAACAATTGCTGACCAGGTCAATATTCCACAAAAGAGTGAAGAAAAATTCAGTAATGCTACTTAGTACTGTAGTTGCAGTACCCAATACAGTTGACATGACTCTGTTCAGCTTGCTGCACATTGTTTAAAATTTAAAGCAGGATTTTGTCACAAATTACCAGGAGGTCTGCTAGTCTCCACAGTTCCTACACAAAACCTCTGAACTTCTGCCATCCCAAGAAGGAAAAGATGAAAAATTCTGATATTCCAATTATTTTGTGCTTTCTGTCATATAGCCTATGTCCAACTAGAGTACAATCCTATTGGTGAGGAAATAACTTTTATCATGCAGTACTGAGAACATGCTACATTGTCAGAAGTGTCATTTTCAGTTGAGAAGTTATACAGGAAAGTTATGCAGTCTGCCCTCTTGGATGGATATCAAAGTTGATTTGACATTATTAGAAGAAGAGTAAGGAAGCTCTCCAGGTTCCTGGTCAATATTTATACATCACCAATATTAATTTTAAATGAATAGTTATTTGGTCAGTTACCTAATTATTGCTTGTGGGAGCTTGCTATATGTGAATTGACTATCATGTTTCCTACATTACAACAGTGTTTGCATTTCAAGAATGGCCATTGTTGTATTGGATGTTGGATTATCAATCACTGGCAACTTATGGTTGGGTTTTGGTGCTGCTACCAATCATCTGTTGTATGCTGAGTGTATAATTACCTGTGATAGAGGGAAGACTTTTGATGGGTCTTAATAAGAAGATCCACTTGACACGTTAACAAGAGGCAGTTTACTACATTATAGCAATAGGTATAGGTTACTTTGGCTAGTTTGGCATAATTCCTTAAGTCTTTCAGGAGCCAGAAATGATGCTCTGTTTCAACTAGGACCTCATGCTAGATTGCTTATTCTCCATCCAAAGTGTGTGTAATATCATCAGATTGGGCGGAGCTCCATGCAGCTTCAGGCATAGACATAGTGGACTGAAGGGCCTGTTTCTTTGTTGTGTGACCCTATGACTCTATAACGCTTTAAGAACTATATACAATACCATATAAATGCAATTTATCTGTTTGCCTGTACGATCTTATGCATTAATATCAAGAAAGATTCTACTGGATGTTCTGTACATTGAAGAATTTTATGTAACCATAGCCTCAGTCTTCTCAACGGGCATGATATCATGTGTATAAAGAATAGGTAGCACATAGGTTCATACTAAAATACTCTAGTACCAGAATTTGCTTGCACCACTTATAGTCCAGGGTCACTATATTGGTCCGGTCTTTCTCCCTCATCTATTTGGAAAAACGCATATATTATCGTTTCATATAGGGCAACACTGCATAAACATGCGTCCTAACAATATATTCTTTAACCTGCAACCATATTGCTTTGAGTATGATGGTATCCTGAAGTTCAATGGAAAGGAACTTTAGTTTGAAGTTAAGGAAGATGACCTCCTTGACCTGTCCATCTTCCCTCCCACCTACCCACCCCTCCCTCCCAACTGACCAACCCCCATCCCAACTCCCTACCTACACTCGCCTTTACTGGCTCCATCCCCACCTCCTTAATCTGTCCGTCTTATCCCTACTATCTGCTCCTCTATCCACCTTCCATCATCGCCTCCCCCTCTCTCTATTTATTTCAGAGTCCCCTTCCCCTCCCCCATTTCTGAAGAAGGGTCCAGACCCGAAACGTCAGCTTTCCTGCTCCTCTGATGCTGCCTGGCCTGCTGTGTTCATCCAGCTCTACACCTTGTTATCTCAGACTCCAGCATCGGCAGTTCCTACTATCTGAGTTGGTTATAATATATGAAACAAATGTGGGTGGATGCTTTTGGAGGTTCTTGTCCTTCAGATAAAATGTTAAACCAAGATCCCATAAATTTGCCCATGATCT
The DNA here is from genome assembly GCF_021869965.1 of Rhincodon typus. Lineage (NCBI taxonomy): Eukaryota > Metazoa > Chordata > Chondrichthyes > Orectolobiformes > Rhincodontidae > Rhincodon > Rhincodon typus. The sequence goes on from NW_025973549.1 coordinate 3,446, forward strand.
TTGAATATCCTAAATCACTTAATGGCCAATGATATACTTTTGAAATGGAACACTTGTAGTGTAAAGAAAAACCCATAGACAGGCTTGATAATTTGATAGAGTAACCTGTTTTAGTGATATTGGTTGCATTTTGGGTATGACCCCAGGGAGAACTCCACAGCTCTTCCAATTGTTCGGCAGGATCTTTAATGTTTCATCTGAAAGATGGCATCTCTGACAGTGCTGAACTTCCTCAGCACTGCATTGGATTGTCAGCCAAGATTATGTGCTCCGTTCTCTGGAGGATTCCTAAACCCATGAGCTCCTGAATCAGAAATGAGGATGCTCTACAGGATCAAGCCTGTCACTTGAAAGTAACGTGTATGTGTGTGTAAATAAATTATGTTGACAATCGTTATTTTGTGTTAAATTCAACACTATGATGTTGTGCCTAGTGAGTTGCTTGCCTGTAGCAAAAAATGGCTGATAGTCTAAAACAGGGACTGATTCGCCATCAGGCTGTGTTTTCACAATGAGCAACCTTGCACAACAGCCAAAGATAATTTTCAATTCTCTTTCTCCAGTCCTACAATATTTATCTATTCCAGTTGCAGACAGTGACCAAATTCCTTCACTGCAACATTTTTCACAACTGCTTGCACAGCAGAGTAGTATTTTATAATCCATTAGCAGCATTTTCAGTTTTCACCATTATTTCCATTTTTGAGACTTAATTGTATGTTAACTGTCCACCGCCATTCCAAACGTTGCCCCTTTCCACTCTGAAGAGTTGTGGTGATACCATTTGTGGCCTCCTCCCTCTCTCTTCCCATCTGCTCCACTCCCCTCTGCCATTTCACCTTTGAGGCACAATTTAGACAATGAGGATCAATTGTTCTATGGTTGCATCACATCTGAGCTGATCTCACCTCACACATACGACATTTGTTCATCAGTAGCAGTCTGGGAAGATTATCCAGCTGATTGTTATGGTCATAGACTGGAGTTTAAACCATAGAGTCATAACGTCTAATACTTTATGCCAGGACTACCCAGAGTGGAAGTTGGGACTCCTTGGAGGTTGCAGGCAAAAAGATTTGGGTCATGGCTAAGTTATAACAGCTGTGCTATGCCTCCAACAGACTGAGCCTTCCCCTGAACCCCTCAAAATCACAGGTCTCCTTCTCTTTCATACCCTCTCCCCTCACATTTCTTGTTTAAGAGCCACAGTAATATCCAAGCATCAAAATGGGGGTCACAGTGGGAAATATTGAGAACCACTGCTTTCTGATATCCTGTTCGACAAAGAAAGCTCTGCATTTATTTAGCTCCTTTCACAGTCTTGAGACATTTGAAAGTGCTGAAAAGCCAGCTAAATACTTCTGAAATCATAGTCACAGTTGTAATGTAGAAACCAGAGTAGTTAATTTTGTATGTAGTAAATTCCTCTCAGAATCAAGAAATAACAATTTTTAATATTGATAGTGTGTGAAGGATAAATATTAGCCAGGACACTGGGTAATCTCCCCCACTTAACTCAAAATAAAGGTTTGAGATTTTCTTAGTCACCTGAGATGACAGACAGGATTTCCGTTTAATCTATCAACAGAAAGATGGCATTTTTTGATTTGCAGTACTCCCTTCTGACTGCACTGACTATGCCAAACTGAATTGTTGCACAGGGTTTTAAATCCTCAGTCTCCTGAATTGGAGTCAAGCATGCTACCATTAAACAATAGCTGATACTTCTAAACCTATTGTAATTGTATATACACATCTTTTATTTTGTACTTTTGGAAATATTTTGTGTGTGTATACTCACATCACTGATAAGTGCCACTGTTTTAATTTCCTTTGGTGTATTTTTCACAGCAAGCAAGCAGTATGTTTTGAAAAGGACTGCTACACAGGTAAGGCAGCCAAATTCTCACGGACACATTCAAAATCTAATCCTGATGTATCCTGTAGCCAAAGTAGTTAACAAGAGCTGCTGAGCTGTCTCAATGCCAGGGTCTGCCATGCTGTGGAACATTAGTGGGTTCTCACCACACACTGCCTGATGATCCAGTGGTGGCAATATCTTCCAGTGTGGAATCAGTCTCTGCAGAGTGAACTGACCACTGGACTGGACAGGTAAGCTAGAGCTCTTTTTGAGAATTGGATTCTGCATTTTTTCCACTTGAGGCTACTAGACACACTAGTACCCGCAGAGTGCGTCTGCTTGGAGTAGGTAACAAAAAATCCATGAAAAGCTATTCCTCTGGTTCTGATTCCAAATGTCTCTGGCTTAATAAAAAAAAAACTGTTTCTCTCTAGAGCTTACACTCTTGATCACCATGTAATCCCAACTCAAAAATACCCATAGAGATATTGATGTAGACTAGGTTGATTTCAACTCTGACTCCTCCATCATGGTCCCACCCAGTAATGTGCAGTCTTTTGTTACTTTGTTTTGTGGACAAGAGAAATTGGGATTGTTCTCCTTGTAACAAAAAAGGTTCAAAATAAACTTTCTAGATCTATTCAAAATCATGTCTGTATCATGAAAAGGGAAATGAAGGGAAACTGTTTCTCGTGGCAGAAGGATCAGTTAGGTCAAGAGTCCAAAGATACCATAATTGGCCAGCTTGTCTGTTTCCTGACTCAGTTCCTGGCAATAGCTGTTTTGGCTGCCTCAGGTTTGGGGCCTGTCAGCATTACCTACCTCCGGGAGACAGGCTGCTGCCGGTTGGTTAAGTGGTCAAGGGCTGTAGATGACTGAAAAATCCCAGTCAGCCTCCAGTTACCCAATGTGAAAGGGACAGAAGGCAAGCACCAAGCAGTGTGAAAGCTAGAAGGCCAGTACTCCAGGAAGGCCTACAGACCCTCCCTACCTTCCTGGATCCAGGTGTAATCAGAGACCACTGTTTAATTTTGTTACCACTCACAGTCATAGACTGGTTGTTTTTTCTGTTTTTTTTTAACTCCGATAAAGGATGCTCTGTAGGCAGAACACAAGGGTAGTGAATTGAGAGGATAAAAGGTAAGAGGATCCATAATGGAAATTTGTATCAAAGAGAATGAAAGCTTAGTGAGTGAATAATATCATGGTGAGCAAGATGTAAGGCTGTGCAGCAGAGCATAAGTTTATGATTGAAAGGTGAGAGAACCTGAATATGATGAGCAGCTAGAAGCAAAAATAATCAGAATGGTATTATGAAACAAAAAAAAATGATGGCTTGAGGACTTTTATTTAATGTAAATGTCTGTTAGAACATTAGGTCCTGACCACAAGCAATTACTGAAAGTTAGAAAATCTCAATATTTGGGAGGAAATGAGTTAAACATTTAATGGAAAACATCAAATGTGTAGGGACTGAGGAGAAAATGGGATTGGAACTGTGATCTCCAACTTGACACTACACTGGCAGAAGGGGCTAGAGCCTAAGCAGCTTCCTATGAATCTGTTATGTGTCGGATATTGCTATAATGCATTTAGCATTTGCCTTGTTCTCATATTTATGTGTCTCCAGACTCAACCATCAGTGATGCTGAGCTCATGTCCACTATGGTGAAACGGCTGACCGATATGGAACAGCGGGTCCGGGTCCAGGCACAGGAGATCAGCAGGAAGGTAAGGGAGTTTTCTAGACAATGTCAGACAGAATTTCCCAACTGATGTCATGAAACAGTTTCCCAGCTCTCCACTCTGTCATAACACTGAGACATTGAAATATTGTTGTCAACAGAAGCTCAATCATATTCTCTCTCTTTTGACAGAACCAGAAAATTGCTGTGTTGGAAGAAAAGCTGAGTTTACTCCAGCTGTCCGATGGTAAAGGCCTTTTCATTACTGTAAATAAAATTATGTGCTGTGCACATACTGTATAGCAAAGATGCAGTGCAATGTGGTGAGAATTGTGCAAAAGCTTCTGCCTTTTATCTACAGTTGTCATGATGCTAACTGCAGTATTGTAAATGCACTGATAATGTAAAACTCACTGACTAGATAGTAGACCTTTATGGTTACACCTCTGCTGAATATTCTGCATCCTTTAGGAAAAATGTCAAGACCATGGAGTTAGTGCAGAGGGAATGTATCAGAAATTAGGGAATTAGAGCAGCCAGGGTTGATGTTAGAGCAAAGGGAAATTTAGGAGGGGTGTTTTTTGATGGAATAAAGAGGGAGCAAGTTTCTGCTGGTTTCACACAGATAATCTGGGACAAAATGAGAAGATTTTTCTGCAGACAATCATTAATCAGAGACAACACTAACTAGATTGGGAGCTGGGATTGGTAGGATAGGACAGAGAGCTCAAAATTTGGCAGACTTTTCTTTTTGCATTAATCCTGTTTCTCTTTATTTTTTTCTTGTAACAGCTGACAAACCCAAAAGACAACCGGAGTTGGAAAAATTACTTCAGCTTCAGAATCAAGTGTGGGAAATGGAGGTAAGAGATTCGCCTATGCATAGCAACCAAGTTTCATCACAGCATCTCCCACTTAAACTCTTTCTTGCTTCTCACTGTTGCCTATTGGAGTATAATGAGTTATGTTAGTAAACCATAACATGAGTGATGTCAGATTATAACACATCCCATGTAACTGAGACTTGAGCGCGTATGGTTCCAGGGTGGCCTCTGTAATCCCCTCTTATGTATAATGTAAATATATAACATATTTTGTTGATGTTTACTGACTTGGGTTTGGATCACCTTTTGTCAGACACTATCTTGCTGCATGTTGGCAGCAGTTTATAGATCCTATGGTAGAACTTCCAAACTATGCCACGGAAGGTTGGAAAATATTAAAGCAGTCAGCTATGCAGTGAGAATTCTTGGGGAACATCTTTAGGAGTAAACAAATCTTAGGAGGAATTGGTGCCTTGGATCGAGAAACTCCGGAATTGATCAGCCAGCCATCTGGGGACTAGGAAAACCCCACCAAAGAGACCATGTCAAGGACTACCAGTCAAGGTTGCAGAAAGCATTAAATGAGAGAATTAATGATCTGATCAGTGAATACTCAGCAAATGGCCATGTGAAAGAGCAGATTAATTCAACATTAACAATATCTTATTACAGCTAATTACAGATAAACATAGAATAATACAGTCTCTACAGTGTGGAAGCAGGCCATTCGGCCCTGTGAGTCTGCACCAACCCTCCGAAGAGCATCCACCATAGATCCACCCCCTCCACTTCCTATGGCTAATCCACCTACCTTGCACATCTTTGGACTGTGGGAGGAAACTCGAGCACCTGAAGGAAACCCACACAAACATGGGGAGAATGTGCAAACTCCACACAGTCGCCCAAAATTGGAATCGGACCCGGGTCCCTTGCGCTATGAGGCAGCAGTGCTAACCACTGAGCTACCATGTCACCCTACAGAAATTGGAAATGAAAGAGTGCACAGAAAATTCAGAAATCTGCAACTATGAATCATAGAAAGGAAAAAGCCATAGTTGTCTCCACTGCTTCATATGTACACTTTTTAGCAAAAAAGGATCCCATCAGTGTAAGAGAACAAGGTGTAGAGCTGGATGAACACAGCAGGCCAAGCAGCATCAGAGGAGCAGGAAAGCTGATG
>NW_025973550.1:0-487 GCF_021869965.1 Rhincodon typus
CTGTGTAACATGGGGGCCTCTGTTTACATCCAACTCCCCCTCCGGAAGGTAGTGGGAGCATCAGCTGAGTTGATGTCCTTGATTACTTTGGAGTGGGATATGAACCTACAACCACCCGGCTTAGGGGTATGGGAATTATCCACTGGGCTACCATTTGAAGGAAAGCAAGCAGGAGAGAGGGAATCCTCAAGTGACCTTACACCTGCGCTCCATTCTGCTCTCAACAGGAATCTGGCAGAATTGGGCTTGACGTGTCTGAGTTCGATTGTAAACCCACACTCCTGCCTCCAAGCCAGAAACCTTTCCTTGCAAAAAGACTCTTTTAAAAACACTAACCAGCGCAGAAGAACAACATGCTGGAAATCGATCCTAATAATACAGGTGCAGGTGGGTTAAACCTTGGTATCCATTACCCAGACTGTGGACAACTTCGGATGGCTGCTTTTTGTTGATTCTATTTTTATTGGAATGACGCAAGAGATGGGAA
>NW_025973550.1:587-1480 GCF_021869965.1 Rhincodon typus
GCTCAGACAGAGGGACTACTGTGGCATGAAGAACAGAAGGAAGCCTAGATTTAATTACGCTGCAGATTTCATTGTGCTTTATCACAAGCTATTTCACCTCCCACCCCTCCCCTTCCCAGGCAAATGGGTAATAATGGAAAATCAAAATTGTAAATACAAACACCGCCCAAGCTATTCGACTGTAAGTTTTGCTTTAGATTGGAGGGATTGTGCATTCCGATGTGGCCAATGCATTGTCTTACTTCATGATGCATCTAACACTTTTAACTGTTCCCATATATAGAGACAGTTCCTGGTGTATGAGTTCACTCAGAAGAGCGTTGTCCTGACAATGGAGGGATGGGAGAGGGAGATGGAGGGATTAGAGGTGGAGGCTAGATGATAAAATGGCATAAATCACACATTGGATAGTTACATCGCAGAATTTGCACTCCCTGAGCTTTACCCTCCCAACTGAAAAGTGGGCTTGTCAATCCGTTTTCTCAAAGACAGTGCCTCTATAATTGCAAGAAAGAATGCGAGATAGTTAGGCTTGTTAAACTGTTGGGGGAACGTGGTTGAATGACTGTGTAATGTAGCACAGTCACGAGAGACGGTCCTGGGGAATGATCTCCAAGCCAGTTGCTGAGACAGATCATAAATCATCCGTCTTTGGTGCTGGTTCTCAATGGAGGCCAGTGGTCACTGCTCTTTAGTTGTTCAGTGTGCGATCTCTTAACATTAGCTGTTCCTAAATTCCTCTGGTAATTTCGCAGATAAATGCAAACACATGATGGGCAACAGAACCCCTTGCTGGAGCTGCAGGTTGATGCACTGGCCTGTGCTGAGTTGCCCAATCTCAGTCAGGGTATCAATGTGGAGACCTATACATATCACAGGGTCCCAGGCTACAA
>NW_025973550.1:1580-8995 GCF_021869965.1 Rhincodon typus
GTGGAGACCTATACATATCACAGGGTCCCAGGCTACAAATCTAAAGGCGGTTGGGGGGGGAGGGGGGGGGGGGGGTGGTGGGGGTGGGGTTGTTGTGCAGAGGAGCAGAATGACCTGGGTGGATATAGAAAATAAGTAATTGAAGGTAACAGGACATGTCAAGAGCACGGCTAATAAGGGATACAGCATTACAAATAACTTTACTGAATGGCAGAGCAGGCTCAGGGGCTGAATGGCCTTCCTGATCTCCAATTAGAGTCATAGAGATGTACAGCACAGAAAGAGACCCTTCGGTCCAACTTGTCCACACAGACCAGATATCCTAAATTAATCTAGTCACACTTGCCAGCATTTGGCCCCTATCCCTCTAAACCCTTCCTATTCACACACCCATCCAGATGTCTTTTAAGTGTTGTAATTGTACCAGCCTCCACCACATCCTCTGACAGCTTGTTCCATACACACACCACCCTCTGTGTGAAAAAGTTCTCCCTCAGGTCCTTTTTAAACTTTTCCCCTTTCACCTTAAACCTATGCCCTCTAGTTTTGGAATCCCCTACCCTGAGAAAAAGACCTTGGCTATTCACCCTATCCATGCTCCTCATGATTTTATAAACCTCTATAATGTCACCCCTCAGCCTCTGCTCCAGGGAAAATAGCCTCAGCCTATTCAGCCTCTCCCTATAGCTCAAACCCTCTAATCCCGACAACATCCTTGTAATTTTTTTCTGCACCGTTTCAAGTTTAACAACATCTTTCCTATAGCAGGGAGACCAAAACTGAACGCAGTATTCCAAAAATGGCCTAACCAATGTCCTGTACAGCCGTGACATGACCTCCTAACTCCTATCCTCAATGCACTGACCAATGAAGGCAAGTTTGCCGAATGCTTTCTTCACTGCCCTGTCTACCTGCGACTCCACTTTCAAGGTACTATGAACATGAACCCCTCGGTCTCTCTGTTCAACAACTCAAGGTCCTACCATTAACTGTATAGGACCTGCCCTGGTCTGCCTTACTAAAATGCAACATCTCACGTTTATCTCGATTAAACAATGTTCTTGTATGTTCAACAGGTTATTTGGTTCACTCCCCAAACAGTTGCCATGGCTACACTACGAGCATGTTTCTCTACCCCCATGTCACCTGCTTTCTCTTCCACCAGATACTTTCACTGAGCGGGGTTGAATGTACTACCCCGTATTAAGGGAAACACACTCAAAAGAGGCAATGTGCTTGAATTAACGTGCGTTTTTTAAATGCTTATCACAATTCTCCGTCAATTTTGATGAAATAATAACAAAGAATTGCATTTGTGCAGCATTCTCGAATATGGAGAAGCATCGCAGGGTGCTTCACGATGGTAAAATGAATGCTGAAGCAAAGGACATAAACACAGAGAATGCTGGAGAAATTCGGCAGCTCTGTGGAGAGAGAAAACAAGTTAATGTTTTGAGTCTGATTTGACTCTTCTCCAGAACTTAAGAGTCATTCTGGACTTGAAATGTTAGCTCTGTTTCTCTCTCCACAGATGCTGCCAGACCTGCTGAGTTTCTCCAGTCAATTTCTGCTTCTGTTTCAGTATTTGAAACAAAGGAAATATTAACTGAAAGTTTGTCAAAGACGTGGATTTTAAGGAGCATCGTCAAGGTGGGAGGGAGGTGGAGAGATAAAGGAATTTCAGAAGGGATGTCAAGAGAGTACAACCCATGATTAAAGGCACAACTGGGCAATGGGGAAGTGAATAGGGAAGGATTCAAACCTGAGATTGGGATTTCTACATTTGAAGCTTTGGGAGCCAAGACTGATCACCCCAGAATGGAGGTGAATGGCAATCAGGACTTGGAGTTTTAAGTTTAGATTTTATTGATCATGTGTGCTCAAGTACAGAAGTACAGTGAAAAGTGTATAATGTTGCCACACACGGCACCATCTTAGGTACAAAGTAGTAAAAGAAACAAAGTCAAAAAGTTAAGCATTACCTTCATAGAATAAGTAGAAAAATAAAGAAATAAGGTAATAGTTAACATTAAAGTCCTTTTTAATGTAATCTAGAAAACGAAAGGAATAAAGTTAAAAATTCAATAGTCTTTGCATCCTCCAGTTAGCTTGCTCTCTGGGAGACCTCAGCTGCCTGTTCTTGACACCACCACTGCAGATACTGGGGGAGCTCTCTCACCGCTCACTCACTCACAAAGAGATCTTTGCGTCCATGAATTTAAAAAAAACACCCTGTAGAATATTCCTTACAAGGTAACTAACATTTGGTAAGGATGATGTTACTTAACTTCAGGTTAGGGCCTTGGACAGTGTACACTCTGAATCAGAATCCTGGATCAATAAAAACCACTTGGTCCTTCAAATCCATTCCTTATGCTGTTTCCTCAATCATGGACTCTAATTGATTCATTTAATCGACTGTGGATGGGATTTGCAATGCCTTCTCCTGTCCTGACAACCTCCACACCCTCTCCAACAAATAAATCAAAGAAGCCTCCAGATGAAATGATCTATCCAGCTTCACACAATGGGTAGGAGATAGCAAGAACTGCAGATGCTGGAAGTCAGAGTCGATACAGTGTAAAGCTGGAGGATCAGTTCCTGATGAAGGGTCCTGACCCGAAATGTTGAATTTCCTGCTCTTCTGATGCTGCCTGACCTGCTGTGTTCCTGCAGCTCCACACTGTATCGAAGCACACAAAGCCTAAGCATTTTTAATAAATTGGGGATTTGGCTTTTAACAGAGAGGAAAATAGATTTAGTTTTCAGTTCTGTGAAGGTGACTTTTCTTAAATCAAAGGTCAGAAAGTCATTTTGAGTCATGAGCTGAGGTCAGCCTTTTTTCTAAAAATGCCCGTGACTTAAGTTAAATGACTCAATCAGCTAGCTAGGGGAGTTAATTGCTAAACTGATGATACAGAAACAGGAGATAAGGGGCCATTAGTAGGTCAAGTTTAGAATCGGAGAAGTCATCCCAGCTGAAGGACAGTTTTGTAGTTTGTTGAAGTCTCTAGGTTGTGAGTTTAATTGCAGCAATTTCCAGGTTGGAGCAGCTTGTAGAAATCCACAGGCCGTAGAATTGGAAAGAAGTATTTGGACCTCATGGCTGAGCAAAAAAAGTCTTAAGCTGCTTCAGCAGTCCAAAGTGAAGGGCTGAAAAAAATAGTTTGAGTCAAAACCAGCGTTAAGGTAGGAGATTGAGTGTCTGTAAATAATATTGCTGGGAAAAAAGGATGCAAACTTTCTTTTTGTTGTTTGATGTTAAGATCTTTCTAAATTGTCATATACAGGCAGTCCCTGGGTGCGAACGGGCTCTGTTCTGGTGTCTGTTTGCAAGTCAATTTGTACGCAAGTCAATGGAGGACAATATAAAGCATCATTCATAAGTACAGGGAATATTTATATGTCAGGTCTTTAAGATTACACTTCTATATGGGATCATGTACTTAAGTACAAGTGTTTGCAAGTCATACATTCCTAAATGAGGGACCCCCTGTATATATAACTTTTAGCCTTTCTTTGTCAAAAGAACAACGACAGTGTGAATATGTTTAATATCTAACCAGTGGACAGAAAACTGTTACAATATTAGTCTAGACTGGGTGTAGAACTCAGGTCCCAGAGATGGAACTAACATCCAGCCTAACTCAACACCAATCTTATTTTGTTAATTTTACAGGGATGGTACAGATGCTTGATCAACAATCTTTCTATGTTGGGATTAGCCCTCATAATGCTGAGAATGCTTTAGAATAACCTTGTTCACTATTTTAATGGAAGCATTAACCTGGGTTCACAGCTCCAATAAAAATAGCGGAGAAAATAGTTTCAGATGAACACATTCAGTACAACGTGGCTTTGTGTCGATTCTGCTTCCAAGAGGATGAGATAAACCCCTCTTGTTAATTGCAAAATGATCTAAATTATTAAACATTAGAAACACTCAATGGATGAGACTGCATGAAAGACAGCGTTAATTATGCACCAATATTATTTACAAATGGAAATATGGCAACTCGCCATAGGTGGAAAATAAACTTTGCCAGCAAAATGTGGGACTAGGGCCAGACCACAGTTAAGGGCCATGTGGTATTGCTGTGGCCTCATGCATTGTCTAGGGCAGCAATTGTACCTGCACCAAGATTACGATCTGGCTACAATGCACAGTAATGGTATACCGTCATTTTTGTTTATTCTGGTGGCAGCGTGGTAACGTCAGTTTTTTGGGTAACTCAATTGTCCAGGTAAATACCCTGGGCATGAGTTCAAATTCCACCACGAGTGCTGGTATAATTTTAAAATCTGTTCATGAATCTAGTGGTAAAATCCCATCTGGTTCCTTTCTGGAGGAGAAACCTTCCATTGTTACCTGCTCTGGCTGACGTGGGACTCTTGACCCAATGCAAATTTGTTGACTCTTTCTGGCAAAATCCTGCTGGATGCTGGCAATCTGAAACAAACACAGAATGCTGGAGAAACTCAGCAGGTCTGGCAGCATCTGTGGAGAGAGAAAAACAGAGTTAACGTTTCAAGTCTGGTATAAGTCCTCCACTGGACTCAAAACATTAACTCTGTTTCTCTCTCCACAACTGCTGCCAGACCTGCTGAGTTTCACCAGCAATTTATGTCTTTGTTTCTTTTTAAGAACTCACTCACACAATGTGGGCATTACTGTCTAGGCCAGCAGTCATTGCCTATCCCTGGTTACTCAGAGGGTAGTTACATGCGCAGACCAGGTAAGGATGGCAGATTTCCTTCTTAATTCCAGCTATTTATTGAATTCAAATTCCACCATCTGCTCTGGCAGAATTTGAATGCAAGTCCCCTCATGGGTCTCTGGATTAATACTGCTGTGATAATACCACTAGGCCGTTGCCTCAATTCAGTGGCAATTAGGAATGGGCAATCAATGCTGGCGTTGCCAGTGACAGACCCACACCACACCACACGAAAGATGAAAGAAAACAAACAATTTCAATGCAGATGTGAAGAATATGCATGTTTGTTCTTACAAAACCAAAAGAATGTCTTCAATTCCTTTTGCGTCATTGTATAGAAGGTGATTATTTTGTGCCTGTCAAGGTGTCGTGTCAGTGCTGAAAACCAGAAACACTGGAAATGCACAGCAGGTCGGTCAACACCTGTAACAAAAACAAGGTTATTTTAGCTTGTTTTGGGCGGACACCATTCTTCAAAATATCTTCGAAAATCCTGCTGCAATGGCGTTGCAAGTGACAGGTTCAGACGAAATGGAAAAGACTTGCATTGATAATAACAGTTCCCATGCCCTCAGGACTTCCCAAAGAATGTGCCAGCCCGTCAACGTGTCTGTTGCAATGCAGGAGCCCACACAAGAGTAATATGATTACAGGGGAGATTTTTTTCAAGGAGGAGTTAGGTATAGTTCTTAGGTCTAAAGGGATCTAAGGGAATAGGGGACTGAGTTGGATAATCAGCCAGGATCATACTGAACGTTGGAGCAGGCTCGAAGGGCTGAATGGCATACTCCTGCTCCTATTTTCGATGGCAATGTCATAGGACCAGTCTCCAGAACTCTCAGACTCATGTTCTGGGGACGATGGGTCCATGGTAGATGGTGGAATTTGAATCTGGAATGAAAAACTAGCCTAATTGTGCCATGTAACCACTGCTGATGATGGTTAAAACCCCATCTGGTTCACTAATGCCCTTCAGGGAGGGAGATCTGCCATTCTTATCCAGCCTGGCCTACACAGGACTCCAGATGCACAGCCAATGTGGTTGACCCCTAACTGCCCCCCGGATATGGCTGGGCAAGTTACGAAGTTCAATGGCAATTAGGGACAGGCAATAAATGCCAGCCTTGCCAGTGATACCCACATCCCATGAAAGAGTTAAAAAATCACACAATCTATTTTGACACTGGGGAGAACACCTCCATCCTTTAAGTAGTGCTGTGGGATCTTTTCTCTCCACCTGAGAGGGTGATTGGGGCCTCAGATTAACATCCCATTGCAAAGACAGCTCCTCTGTCAGTATTGCATTAGTTTTCATTGAGGCAGTGCAGTCTACAGAGCGTGGCCTTATATTTATATCATAATTTCTATCATTATTCCTCTGTGGTAAACAAATGAGAAAAGCTTTTGGGAAGAAAAACACTTTTTGATGATAATTTTGTCTCCCTAACAATGGGATCATTATCGCTGTTAGCAGCTTTCACGTATTCTATTCACATGCTTAAATGCTGTTAAAGAATGACACGTTTGTGCAAGAGCCATTTGTTCATGGGATGTGGGTGTCGCTGGCTGGGCCCAGCATTTATTGCCCATCCCCAAATGCCCTTGACAGGGTAGCATTGAGCTGCCTTCTTGAATCACTGCAGTCCATGTGTGGTAGACCCACAATGCTTTTAGGGAGGGAATTCCAGGATTTTGACCTGACAACATTAAAGGAATGGCAATATATTTCCAAGTCAGGATGGTGAGTGGCTTGAGGGGAACTTGCAGAGGGTGGTGTTCCCAGGTATCTGCTGCCCTTGTCCTTTGAGATGGAAGTGGCCGTGGGTTTGGAAGGTGCTGCCTGAATGAGGCTAAGGCACATCTTGCAGGTGGTACACACAGCTTCCACTCTGCACCAGTGATGGTGTTGAGCTTCTTGAGTGCTGTTGGAGCTGCCCCCATCCAGGGCAAGTGGGGAGTATTCCATCACACTCCTGACTTGTGCCTTGTAGACGGTGGACAGGCTTTGGGGAGTCAGAAGGTGAGATACTCCCTGCAGGATTCCTAGCTTCTGACCTGCCCCTGTAGGCACTGTATTAACATGGTGAGTTCAGTTAAGTTTCTAGTCAGTAATGACTCAGAGGTAATTGATAGTGGGGGATTCAGTGATGGTAAATGTCATTGAATATGAAAGAGAGATGGTCATATTCTCGTTGGAGATGGTCGTTGCCTGGAATTTGTGTGACATGATTGTTAATTGCAACTTAACAGCTCAAGCATGGATATTGCCCAAATCTTGGTGCATTTGAACATGGACTGTTTCCGTATCTAAGGAGTCGCAAATGGCGCTGAACATTTGATTCTGAATTATATATTGTCACTTGTATCTCACAATGAATAGTACAGTAAAATACAGTGAAAAGCTTCAACTGTTGCCACAATCCGCCGCCATTCTGAATACTTCAAGAATAAAAATAGTAAACAGATACAGCTGAAAGAGAGATAGTAGGAACTGCCGATGCTGGAGAATCTGAGATAACAAGGTGTAGAGCTGGATGAACACAGCAGGCCAAGCAGTATCAGAGGAGCAGGAAGGCTGATGTTTCGGATCTGGACCCTTCTTCACCTTGTTATCTCAGCTGAAAGAGAGCCTATCTTTGTTCCACTGCCACTGCCATGAGTCCTGAGCCAACTCACCAACAACACCTACGCCACCAT
>NW_025973551.1:0-8995 GCF_021869965.1 Rhincodon typus
GAATGTTCAGCATTAGAGAGCGGAAGGGCAAAAGGTACAGTAAATAAATAACAGGAGGTGGGATTGGGAGAGGAGATGGAATTAGAGGGAAGGGCAGGCAATGAAGGTTCCAGAGGAAGCTGTTGCATCTTGTGTTCCTTAATGCCTGAAAGGAAAAGCAAAAGTTTCTTGTTAGAGCGTCAAATGAGCCGAAGGATGAAGTGGAACTGAGGGACAGGCAGCTCTGAGCCGGCATGAGGCATCTCAGGATGTGAAGGGAACAACTGTCTGAGGAGCGTCATACATCACGGAAATACCTGTGATCCTGGGTGGATTCAAAACACAAAGGATGAAACTTCACTTGGAATCTACGATGTGTGAGTCAAAGCCGGATCCATTCACTGAGGAATGTGATGTGGCTGTCAAAGTGAGTTTTGGCAATCACTTTATCAAACACCAGGAGCAAAAACAAAAGTAATGATGATGAGCAAAAAAAAAGATTAGAACAGAAATCCTGTCGGAGAGGAGAGCAGAATTTCTTAAAGGTGGGCTTACCTGGAAGAAATGTCGCTATGAGTTAAACACTAAACAAAAAAAAAGATTTCTGTCTAATCTTCAAATGCCCGATGCAGCCAATTACCATTCTATCTATCTCCTCCAAATCAAAACACCTGTCTGTAGATTGAAGCTTGAAAATTGCAAGTCAGATTTTGATTTGCACAACTTGAGCAAAGCCTGCTGAGGTACACATTGCTCAAGGAATGATATGTTTTTCTATCTGATTGATGTATACAATTACATTTTTTTTCACCTATGTCTCTAATATCCTTACCTATACAAAGGTGTCTGCACAAAGCTTGTCCTACACCAATGTTAATGTTAAGGCAAATAAGACCCAAAGAACTGCAGATGCTGGAAATCAAAAACACAAACAGAGATTGCTGGGAAGACTCAACATGGATTTCCATTCGATAATTTTAAGGCCTGAACACCTTGTCCAATGTCATGACCCCAATCCCTACACACCAGGCCTCATCAACGCATGGGCTGCTACTACAGCCACCCATCGTCAGTCAATTATGGGGCCCATTTAGTGGCGTTGATTCTGCCAGACTGACTTTTACCCATTCCTTTGGCTGCCCAATTGCTGTTCTCTTTCTTTGGGCTCCATCTCCACCTATCGTTTACTCCTCACCCCTCCCTAACCCCACTGGGAATGGAGGGTTTGTGTTATAAAAATAGGCTGGGACATTTTTCACCGGAGTGTAGGAGGTTGAGGAGTGAGTTTGTAGAGATTTATAATATCATAAAACAGCATAGATTAAGTGAATAGCAAGGGTTTCTTTATTCCCTAGGGTGGAGGAGTTCAAAACCTGTGGACATATTTTTAAGATCAGGAGAAAGTTTTAAAAAGGACATGAGGGGCAACTTTTTTACATAGAGGGTGGAACTGCCAGGGGAAGTGGCGAGGCAGGTACAGTTACAACATTTAAAAGACATTTGGATAAGAACTTGAATAGGAAAGAATTAGAGGGATATGGGCCAAATGCAGGCAAGTGGGATAAGTTTAGTTTGGAAACATTGTCAATATGGATGAGTTGGACTATAAAACGACCTTTTCCTAGCTACGATGGGTTCTGAAGGAGGGTCACTGGATCCAAAACATTAATTTTGCTTTCTGTCCACAGATGCTACCAGACCTGCTGAGTTTTACCAGCGATCTCTGTGTGTTTATATTTTCCAGCATCTGCAGTTATTTTTTTTTTGCCTTAGCACTAACATTGGTGTAGGACAAGCTTTGTGCAGGCACTGAAACCTTTGTAGAGGTAAAGGTATTAGAGACATAGTTGAAAAATAACATTTTATTGCATACATCAATCAAATAGAAAAACAAGTCATTTCTTGAGGAATATGTACCTCAGCAGGTAGAAGGCTTTGCTCAAAAATTGTGCATGTCAAAATCCTCTTGCAATTTTCAAACCTCAACCCACAGACAGGCCTTTTGATTTGGAGCAGGTCGACAGAATGGTAATTGGCTGTATCAGGGATTTGACCTGAATTTTCTGAATAAGATTGGCCTGGGTAATTTTCCTGTTTGGTGAGGTAGATGCCAAAGCTTTACCCTCTTGGGTAAAATCTGCTGATTGTCCTGCCCTCTAATCTGCTACCTCAGAAAAAAGCTGCAGTCTAAGTCTGTTGCCAACGATTGACTCTGACATCCTGACATTTGGGCACGGTGACCAAGTGGGAAGGCACTGGTTTCATTGACTGAAGATCGTGGGTTCGATCCCACCCGTGCTGAGCAGCGCATTGGTTGTTAATCTGGGGACGGCCCGGTGGCTCAGTGGTTAGCACTGCTACCTCACAGCACGAGGGACACAAGTTCAATCCCACCCTTGGGTGACTGTCTGTGGGAGTTTGCACGTTCTCCCCGTGTCTGCGTGAATTTCTGCTGGGTGCTCCGGTTTCCTCCCATAGTCCAAAGATGTGCAGGTTAGGTGGATTGGCCACGGCAAATGCAGGGATAGGTAGCAGGTGGGTCTAGATGCTCTTTGGAGGGTCAGTTTTGGGGTGGCATGGTGGCTCAGTTGTTAGCACTGCTGCCTCACAGTGCCAGGGACCCCGGTTCAATTTCACCCTCAGGCAACTGTCTGTGTGGAGTTTGTAAATTCTTCCCGTGTCTGTGTGGGTTTCCTCTGGGTGCTCCAGTTTCCTCCCACAGTCCAAAGGTGTGCAGGCTAGGTGGATTGGCCATGCTAAATTGCCTGTTGTGTTCAAGGATGTGTAGATTAGGTGGGTTATGAGGGATGGGTCTGAATGGGAAGCTCTGAGGGGCGGTGTGGACATGTTGGGCCGAAGGGTCTGTTTCCACACTGTAGGGAATCTGTGAACCTGTTGAGCATTGCTGGTGCCAAGTTGGATGTTCAGAGGCTGCAGGGAGACATTGTACCCAATGACCATGGAAGCACGTGTTGTAGTTGCAATGGTTCCATCTAAAGTGCAGAAAAGTAATACAGTCGACAAAGCCAGATATGTACCTGGACTTGAGGTTTAGGACCCAATTCAACACTTAAATGCTTGGTTTTGGAGTTGAGTAATTAATGAAGTTAAAATGTATTCCTGTTGCCTGATAGCAAGACTTTTAAATCACCATCTCAGGAATGAAACCCAGATTTTCTCAATGGCAAAAATCTGATCTTTGGACTTACGTCTGTTGAAGTCACTAAATCATATCCCAAGTTGTTTGTGTTGTCAGAAATTGTCAGTCTTTAAAAGAGCAGGAAGGATGATATAAATCAGAAAGCAATCGATGACAACAATTTTAGTTGGAATAGCTTTTAGATTATATGATGAATAGATGACTGAGAAAGATAAAAACTTGGCATGATGCTAAAAGCATGAAATTCAAAAGGCATGAACTACCCCTGCTCAGCATTGACCTAATGTTCACTGCTGTCATCAACCAACTGAACAGAAAGACTTTGGAAATAGTAATGAGCCCTGCTGGTGCTGAAGAGTCTGCACAAGAATTATTTGGTCTTTAAGCAAGCTGTTCTACACATAATAAAAACAAAGACCTGGAGAAACTCACTCAGAGATAATAAGAACTGCTGATGCTGGAGTCAGAGATAACACAGTGTGGAGCTGGAGGAACACAGCAGGCCAGGCAGCATCAGAGGAGCAGGAAACTCAGCCAGCCTGGCAGTAGCTGTGGAGAGAGAAATAAATAAAATGTTAAGTGTTTCTTCAGTAATTTCTGTTTTCATGTAACATTTCTAGCATCTACAGTATTTTATTTGATTGTTCTATTCCACACTGGCGTATACCTATCCAAAGTGGAACACATGTCCTATTCAGAAAATGAAGGACAAATCTCCAGCACATTCAATTGCAGTTCTACGTACCTCCAGATCATAAGCAAAGTGATGGAAGTATAATTTAGTATCATCAAGTATCATGCAGTCACCATTAGGATGCTCCTGATTGTCACTTCAGGTTCCAATAGAATAACTCACCTTGTCACAACTCGTGACAGTAGCTGTGTTTAATGCCAAGTCAGCATTCAACCAAGCATTTGACAGCAGAAAACCTTAGATAAACTGGGGTCAATAGGATCAAAGGAAAATGTATTGGTTTAAAATCATTCACAATGCATGCTTTTTGAGGGTGTACATAGATGAAATATTGGCAATTTGATCTGAATTTATAATCCTTGTTAATAGGCTTAGTTCCACAAATGCCTTCTCACTCAGAAACACATGCTTCTTTATTGACATGTTCAACTTCTCTCTATTGGGATGCACTTTACACGGATGTGAAATTGACATCCGAGATTGGGCTTCCATTATAGAAATGAAAGATTAGACAGTGTCCATAAGATGTGCCGAATTTTCCAAAAATTTTAAATGAAACCATCTTCAGTATGAATTGAAGTGCCATCTTGCACATCTGCCTGTTATTTTGTCTATAAATAAATCTGTACAAGTCGTTTAATCTGTACTCAAGCACTAAATGCTTTATTTTCCTTCCTCCTTGGGTTACTAGGGAATACAATAGGAATGTAATATACTCTAGGTAGCTGTTTATTGTAGTTTGGGACTAATTGTTTGATCTATAGGATGTTAAGATGAACACAACAAAAGATACAGATTTCAATGTTTCGGAACTTCAGCCTCACTATTGAAATTCTTGATATCCTAGATTATACGAAAAACAGCCTGGAAAAGAAGGCTACGTCGCCAATATATAAAGCAATTTTTTCTTTTTCCTTCAGGTATGGGTGCCCTAAATGGTGTGTATTGGGTCAAAGTTAATTGGTGGAGCATAAATTGCACCTATATGTGCTCCTTTCTATATGGGGCTTCTTGCAGAGCATCTATGAGAGGATTTTCCATCTTCCAGTGCTAAAATGCCCATCTTAATGGGTAAAAAATTCAGAAAAACTATTAAGAATAAATTTGAAGAAATCAATTGTGTTTCTGTACTTTTAAAGGGAGGTTATTTTTCTGAAAATCAGTTAATTAATTGTATTTTAATAAAGCACAATATTGTTGCACTTTGGAGCTTTCAAATCACATTAATTAGCACAAAAGAATCATAGAATCTCTACAACTGTAGAAACAGGCCATTTGGCCCAACAAGTCCACATCAACCCTCTGGAGAGGATCCCACTCAGACCCACCCCTTCTGGGCAACCCTGCAGCTCCCATGGCAAATCCACCTAAACTACACAGCCCTGGACACTATGGACAATTTAGCATGGCCAATCCACTTAATCCACACATCTTAGGACTTTGGAATGAAACCGGAGCACCTGGTGGAAACCCATGCAGATGCAGGGAGAATGTGCAAACTCCACACAGACAGTCACCTGAGGGTGGAATTGAACCCAAGTTCCTGGCAGTGTGGGGCAGCAGTGCTAACCACTGAGCCATCATGACACCCCGAAAGAGAAAGCTATTTTTACAGTATTAATTTCTGTGTAAACTAATTTAACAATGCAATCAGTCTTTTGGCCAATGATGGGAAATATTTAATGTGACACTGACCTTCAGCACTGATACACAATGCATTCTCACACATATAATTTTCATAGGTAATCTTTCCCAAGCAGTTGTCAGAATTATTAAATTTGTGGCGAGCAAATACTTGTAAATTGTTTTCTGTTACAGCTAAGCAAGCAATTACTTCAAGTTGAGCACTAGGTATGGGAAGTGGCATGGGCTGTTTCATTACAATCCAATAAAATGAGATTTATTTGCCTTTTGTTATATATTTAAATTTTGATTCGTAGACATCTGTTGGAATTTTATTGTGCCACAAGTCGAGGTATTCCATTCAACATTTAAGCTTTCCATGCGTTAGAGAGGTTTAAGATGGTTGTTGGAGTCGAGTGAGGAAGTTAAACAAAGGATAAATGTCTGTGCTAGGGTATGTGAAAATATTATCAATAGGACATTCTAGATTGTGTTCTGAACCTCTAAAAGGGCAGCACACATATTAACGTGTATATCGATGAAAAAATGTTTTATGTCTACTTTTTAAAAAATTGGCATATTCTATAGATATCAGTAAAACTTTTTGCGGGACCTGAAGATGTATGTTGAATGGAAGATGATGCTGGATTGAGCTTGTACTTGAACAAGTTGCAGGGCAGACAGAGAACTGTGCTTGAAAATAAATCCATGCCTGGAGTTGCCAGGGAGATTTTTTGTGGCATTGTAACTGTACTAATTATAATCAAGATTAGTGTCATTCTCACATTTGTGTGCTTTGAAGATTAATTGACCAAACCAGGATACTGTTCTTCTCACGGTTTTAAACTGAGGAAGCTTGGCTCACATGTAATTCAGATTGAATATAATCAAACGATATTTTTCCCTTGTTAGGTAATGTACATCATGTGGTGTGCATCCTTTAGTAACCTTCTCTAAATCTTTCTGTACATATCTAGTTTATTGATAGTTTTAATTGAATGAAGAGACTAAATGATTTTAAGTACAGTGAGAGAAGAATCCAGAATTGAACTGATTGCTAAATACACTTAGGTAAAAATGACCAATTAAGGGCCACATGGGAAAGTGAGTTTACACTAAAGTCGCTGACTATAGCTGTGCCAGGCAGACCAGACCTACATATGTCCATAACTTGTTAGCTGCACTTGAATGTGGCCCAAGGCCAAATATCCTGTTTACCTTCAATCTGCCCATAACAACGCAAGTATTGTCCCCTGTGCACATGTAGTCTGCATTGGTACACTAATGCAAACCAACTGCAGGCCCTTGGTTTACAGCTGCACTTTAAGGAAAAGCAAACAGCCAATGATATAGATCTAAAAATCCTTAGATGTCTTATAATAAAGCCGCCCATTTTTCATGGAAAAGTGAACAGTGCTGTCGAATTTTATAATCCCCAAAACAAAAACAAGAAAATGACAGAATATTGCATTATAATAAGAAATGTGACCTATACAGTTGGTGTAAATTTGCATAAATTGTTGCTGTAAAACAATGTATCCTCATGCAATGATATTAGTGACTTACCTGTAGATTAATGAAATTAGTATGTGTGCATATGTTTCTTTCCTTTATTCCATGCTTCCTGTGTCACATTTTTCTATGACAGTTAATTATCGGAAAACTTTAGGCACATATTTTTGCAGCTGATTGGTTTTGATGATAATTGTTCCCAACAATCTTTTCTTTTTTTAAAAAAAAAAATAAATGGTTGCTATTAGCTTTTTGTTTCAGAATATGTAGTGACTAATTTCACATTCTGTCAATAATGAGCGGTAACTCAAAAGTTATTATAGCTAAGATCATTCACTTTAAAGAACAATTAACTAGGTAAACATGAGATTTAAAGCTACAAAACATTTTGCTACAGTATGCCAATCATTTTGTTTTATGAGCATTTGTTGATTTTTCTTTTCAGATGTTCTATTTTTAAATTCTGCTTTATTTACACTGGGATAAGAGCCATTGAAATCTCCAGCATAAATAGCATTAAACTTTTTTGGTATAACATTTCCTTTATTTGCAAAATTGTTCATAACTTCAATTCTAAACTCTATTGGATGTTAGCTAACTGCTGGAGGACTATTAGGATGCTAAAGTTGAAAGGATAGAAATTAGAGAAACATCAGGCAAAGTGGAAAGGAAGGGATCTCCAATGCAGCCAAGAGTCATTAGAGAAAAGAAGGTATTATCCAGTAGCTTCCTTGCCAGTTAAAACACAGATGCTACTCTGTGAAATGCTCATAAGGGCAGTTGCCTTGTATTCTACTGCACCTCAATCAGCACTCGAGCACAACAACAAGAAAGTACAACCAAATTTCAGGCTGCCATCGTCCCTCCACATATACAAATTCTATGATGCCTGATCACTGTGAGTGCTGTTGCAGCAGATTAGCACTTCCCCTTCTGCTGACCCAATGTCCGAAACAGTAGATTACTGCAGTTTCACTATTCTTTTGCCCTATATGTTCCTGTGGAATTGAGTCACCTCTTGACAGCAGTGAAAGAAGAAATTTGGTTCTTGTTAATGCTGGCATGAGATTTTTTCACATATGCAGTAGGGATATTGCACAGATCTCAGAAAGACTCTATTCCTTTAAGACAGCTAGATGACATCATAATTTGTGACACTCTAGTATGAGTCTCCCTCTTACATGTTTGTTTGGTCATTTGGTCCTGCAGTCATTAATTCAGCATTCAGCCTGTTAGTGACCAATCTGCTCAGCAACCAGTCAACAACATAAGTGATATAAAAATAATCCAAACATAATATACATTATACATAACATATTATTTAAATGTGTACTTGTGATGCCAAAGCAGACAGGGCTGTGGATCAAGTGCTGGAAAATGGCATGAGAATAGTTAGATAACAAGGTGTCGAGCTGGATGAACACAGCAGGCAAAGCAGCATCAGAGGAGCAGGAAGGCTGACGTTTCAGGCCTAGACCCTTCTTCAGAAAAGGTAGGTGAGGACCTGGAAACAATCATTATTACGGAAGAGGTAGTGTTGGGCAAGCTAATGGAGCTAAGGATTGATAAGTCTCCTGGCCCTGATGGAATGCATCACAGGGTACGAAAAGAGATGGCGGAAGAAATAGCAGGTGCACTGGCAGTAATTTTCCAAAATTCGCTGGACTCTGGGGCAGTCCCAGCAGATTGGAAAACAGCAAATGTGATGCCACTGTTTAAAAAGGGAAGTAGACAAAAGATGGGGAATTATAGACCGGTTAGCTTAACCTCTGTAGTGGGGAAGATGCTTGAGTCTATTATCAAGGAAGAAATACCAAGGCATCTTGATAGAAATTGTCCCGTTGGGCAGACGCAGCATGGGTTCATGAAGGGCAGGTCATGCTTGACAAATCTTTTGGAATTCTATGAAGACATTACGAGCGAGGTGGACAATGGAGACCCAGTGGATGTGGTGTACCTAGACTTCCAAAAGGCCTTTGGCAAGGTGCCGCACAAGAGGCTACTGCATAAGATAAGGATGCATGGCA
>NW_025973552.1:0-8995 GCF_021869965.1 Rhincodon typus
TCCCACTCTCTCCCTATTTATTTCAGAACCCCCTTCCCCTCCCCCTTTTCTGATGAAGGGTCTAGGCCCGAAACGTCAGCCTCTCTGCTCCTATGATGCTGATTGGCCTGCTGTGTTCATCCAGCCATGCACCTTGTTGTCTCTTACCCCCCATTATGTTGTGTGGCACTATCACCATGCTTTGGGAAAGACTTCGAACAGGTCTAGCAAATCAAGAGGCGCATTGGGCCATCTACAGGAGCAGAATTGTACTCCAGCACAATCTGGAACCTCAAGGCCCAGCAAATCCCCTACTCAACCATTACCATCAAGGCAGGGGATTAACTCTAGTACAATGGAGAGTGCAGGAGGGCACGCCAGGAGCAGTGTCATGCATACCTAAAAATGAGGTCAACTTGGTGAAGCCACCAAACAAGACTATTTGCATGTCAAACAGCATAAGCAGCAAGTAATAGACAGAGAGAAGCAATCCCACAACCAACAGTTCAGATCTAAGCTCTGCAGTCCTGCCACATCCCATCATGAATGGTGCTGCGCAATTAAAAACTCACTGGAGGAGGAGGCACCACAAATATCATCATCCTCAATAACTGAAGAGGCCAAAACACCAGTGCAAAAGATCAGGCTGAAGCTTTTGCAGCAATCTTCAGCCAGAAGTGCCCAGTGGATGATCCATCTTGGCCTCCTCCAGTGGTCTCCAGCATCACAGATACCAGTCTTCAGCCAATTCAATTCACTCCACGTGATTTCAAGAAACAGTTGGAAGCACTGGATACTGCAAAGGCTACAGTCTCTGACAATGTTCCAGCAATAGTACTGAAGACTTTCGCTTCAGAACTTGCCGTTGTCCTTGCCAAGCTCTTCCAGTATAGTTACAATACTGGTATCTACCCATAATTTGGAAAATTGTCTGGGTATGTCCTATACACAAAAAGCAAGTCAAATCCAACCAAGCCAATTACTGCCCATCAGTCTATTGTTGTTTATCAGTAAAGTGATGGAAGGTGTCACCAACAGTGCTATCGAGCAGCACCTGCTCAGCAATAACCTGCTCAATGACACCCAGTTTCGGTTCTGCCAGGTCCTGACTGCAGCTTTCATTCAAACATGGACAAAAGAACTGAATTCCAGAGGTGAGGCTGCATTCAATGAAGAGTGGCATTAAGGAGTTCCAGCAAAACTGGAATCAATGGTATCAGGAGCAAATTCTCCACTGGTTGGAGAAGGAAGATAGTCATGGTTGTTGGAGGTTAGTCATCTCAGCTGCAGGACATCTCTGCAGGAGCTCTTGAGGGCAGTGTCCTAGGCCCAACCATCTTCAGCCGCTTCAACAATTACCTTCCCTCCATCATAAGGTCAGAAGTGGGGACGTTCACCAATGATTGCATGATGTTCAGCAACATTCACAACCGAAGCAATCCATGTTCAAATGCAACAAGATCTGAACTTATCCAGGCTTGGGTTGACAAGTGACAAGTAAAATGCATGCTACACAAATGCCAGGCAATGACCATCACCAATAAGAGACCATCTAACCATAACCTCTTGTCATTCAATTGTGTTACCATCACTGAATTCCCCACTATTAACATCCTAGGGGCTACCATTGGCCAGAAACTCAACTGGACTCGCCACACAATCACAGTGCCTACAAGAGCAGGTCAGAAGCTAGGAACACTGCGGCAAGTGACTCATCTCTTGACTCCCAACGCTTGTCTACAATAGACAAGGCACAAGTCAGGAAAGGATAGGTGCAGCTCCAACAACAGTCAAGAAGCTTGACACCATCCAGGACAAAGCAGCCTTGATTGGTACCACAAGCATTCGCTCCTTTCACCACCGACGCTCAGTAGCAGCAGTGTGTACTATCTACAAGACGCACAGCAGACATTCACCAAAGATCCTAAGACAGCACCTTCCAAACCCACAACCACTTCCATTCGAAGCACAAGGGCAGCAGATACATGGGAACACCAGCATCTTCAAGTACCCCTCCAAGCCACTCACCATCCTGACTTGGAAATATATTGTCATTCCTTCACTGTCACTGGGTCAAATTCCTTTAATTCCCCCCATAAAGCCATTGTGGGCCTACCTACAGCATATGTACTGCAGTGGTTCAAGAAGCAACTCACCCCCACCTTCTCAAGGGCAACTAGGGATGGAAAGTAAATGATGCCCACATCCCATGAGTGACTAAAAAATTTCCTTCACTCAAAGAGTGGTGAGCCTGTGGAATTCACTACTATAGAAAGTAGTTGAGTTCAAAACATTATGTGTTTTCAAGAAGGATGTAGGTATCATTGTTGTGGCTAAAGGATCAAAGGATCTGGACAGTGGGCAGAATTAAGATATTGAGCTCGATGACCAGCCATGATCACATTGAATGGCAGAGCAGGCTTGAAGGGTTGAATGGCCTACTCTTCCGTGTTTCAATGTTTCTATACTCCATTTGCCAAAGTATGTCCACTTAATTAAACTGTCAATATCTTTGGAGGTGAACAATTAGAAAGTTGCCTTCCAGAGGTTCATGCCAAAGCAAATATGGTGCAGCATTTAGAAAGGATAATATCCCATGATTATTTTTAAAGACAGTAAGATTCCACTCAACAACAATGACTTGCATTTCTTCTAACTATTTTATAAAATATGGTGTGCAGCTGTCAGGTTTTAAGAAGTTGTAGTGGGTCTGACTTGCTAGAAACATGAACCTAACATTCAACCAACCACACACAAAAATAGTCATACAACGTCAGAGGCTTGGGAGTAGAAATAGTGGGGTCCACACTAACCTGCATCTGAAGTCATACTGTAATGTTCTGTAATGGCTAAAGAAAACTGCAGAGGAAACATGAAACTATTAAAAAAAAGGAATCTATGAAATTGTTTGTGTCTGACAAACCGATTACTGTTTTATTAAGACCAACAGCCCCAAGTAAAATAGCAGCACCAGGCATGCACAACTGCTGCCATCAAATATATGTCCATTTGATAAATTAATCCATGTCTTACAGATGGAATGTCTGATTGTTTCAATTAGGAGTGACAGAGTGATTTATAAATAACTACATAAGAATTCTCTGCTGTGTGGTCTATGCTATCTTTGGATTAACTTTACAGTGCAGAGGAATGTTGAAACAGTGGCCCTTGGCTCTGTCCCAGTCCATGTGTTGGAAT
Organism: Rhincodon typus; assembly: GCF_021869965.1. Classification (NCBI taxonomy): domain Eukaryota; kingdom Metazoa; phylum Chordata; class Chondrichthyes; order Orectolobiformes; family Rhincodontidae; genus Rhincodon; species Rhincodon typus. Next base: position 3,178 of record NW_025973552.1, read on the forward strand.
CACTGTTGGAATTCTCTTAACAATGTGCACAGCCTATATCTCAGCATGTTAACAATCCTTTAAAGGAAGCCACCGATAAACTATTTGAGATTAAAAGTACTGTTCATTTATAAAGAAATAATCAAATCCTTCTACAACCTTGATTGAACAAATGTTACAAAAATGGCAAGGCTCATACTGTAACAGTTAATGGCAATCAATAATATGCCAGTAATTATGTTCTCTGCAATTAATATCTGTGTAATCTTCTGATTTACAGGCTTCTGATCTCAGAATTGAACTCTCTCCCCTTGACATTTAATGACATTACTATCGCTGAATTTCTCTTTATCAACATCCTCCAGGTTATTGGAGAAACTGAACTGGACCTGACGTATAAATAGTATGGCTGCAAGACAGGAAACTAAGTAACTCGCCTCCTGACTTCCCAAAGCCCATCCACCATCTGCATGCACAAGTCAGGAGTGTGATGGAATACTCCCCACTTGCCAGGATGAGTGTAGCTCCAACAACATCCAGGAAACTTGACACCATTCAGGACAAAGCAGCCACTGGATCAGCACCCTATCCCCTACTTTCTACATTCATTTCCATAATTTTTGACACATAATGGCAGCATTGGCTCTTATCTACAAGATGCACTGCAGTAACTCAGAAAAGCTCCTTCAACAGCATTATCCTAACCAATGATGTCTACCACTTAGAAATATAACAGCGATGGATACATGGGCTTGGACATTACCTGCAAGTTCCCCTCTGCGCCCACACACCAGCTCAGCACTACAATCACCAGGGCAATTCAGGATGGGAACAATAAAACCCACATCTCATGAATGAACAAATAAAAAAAGTTTCAGGGTGACATTAAATGCATATTAACACTGGATGTGATGCTAAATAATATTCACTGCATTATTGTTATCACAAGGAAAATAAGATAATTAATATGAAGCACATTATTTACAAATGCTACAACATCATTGTAAGTTATGCCTCTCTGGCATGTTCAATGTCACTGAATGAAAAAACAAGCCTGTTTCAACACCCCCACATCCCTTTGTAGTTGCTGTGCTGAAATTCCAGACGCCTTGCTCCCTTTTGATTTTATCAGACCAAATCCAACTTTGAACAAAAACGAGGCACATGCTCTGGGGAACACGTAATATTTGGTGAAGATCATTCTTCAGTTATTTTTCTTTTGTCATTTTTAACAGAATAATTGAACCAGAGCACTATTAATGCTCCCTTTATCATGCAGGGGAAGAAAAACATAATAATATTTTAATTTTCTTCCTGTTTAGGGACCTAGGTCACTAAACACATGAGTTTTAATCTTAACATATATGCTTTTGCATTCAATTGAATTTATATATTCTGTCAGATTATTAAAAACAAAAAAACAACAAAGAACGGTGGATGCTGGAAATCAATTTTGAACCTCCATGGAAGAGCATATCCCCACTCTACAATTACCAACAGAGTAGGAGATCAGCCAAGGATCAATGAAAAGAATGGCAACAGCACAAACCATACCTAAAACTGTAGTGTCAACCTAGTGAAACTACAACACAGCAGCAGAAACAACAATAGACAAAGCTAAGTGATCCCACAACCAAGGATCAGACCTAAGCTCTGCAGTCCTGACACATCCAGTCATAATTGGTGATGGACAATTAATCAACTAACTGAAGGAGGTTGCACTGAAAATATGCCCATCTTCATCAATTGGGGAGCCCAGCACAGCAGCGCAAAAGATTAGGCTGAAGTATTTGCACTGATCTTTAGCTAGAAATGCTGAGGGATCATCCATCTCATTGTCTTCCAGACGTTCCTAGCGTCTCAGAGGTCAGTCTTCAGCTAAGTCAATTCACTTTACATCATATTAAGAAATAGCCAAAGGCACTGGATAATGCAAAAGTTATTAGTGCTGACAATATTTCTGCAACAGTATTGAAAACTTATGCTCCATAATTTGCCACACCCATAACCAAGTTGTTCCAGTACAGGTAAACACCGGCATATACCCAATAATGTGGAAAATTGCACGGGTATGTCCTGTACACAAAATGAAGAACAAATCCAGCCCAGCCAATGACTGCCCCACCAGTCTACTCTTAATCAACAATAAAGTGACAGAAGGGGACATCGACAGAACTATCAAACAGTTGCAAAGGAATAGTCTGTTCACCTATGCTCAATCTGGGTTTCATCAGGGATATGCAACTCCTGACCTCATTGCAGTCTTGGTGCAAACATTAAAAAAAAGCTGAACTCCAGAGGGGAGAGTGATTGCCCTTGTCATGAAGATAATATTTGACTGAGTGTGGTATCAAGGAGCTTGAGCAAAACTGGAGTCAATTAGAATAATGGGGAAAACTCCACTGGTTGAAGCAATACCTGTCACAAAGGAAAATAGCTGAGGCTGTTGGAGTCCCTCAGGGCATTAGGCCCTATTTTTAGTTGTTTCATTAATGATCTTCCCTCCATCATGCAGACAGAAGTGGGGATATTTGCTAATGATTACACAATGTACAATTTATGACTTTTCAGATACTGAAGCACCCCATGTCCATATGCAGCGAAACCTACACAACATCCAGTCTTAGGTTGATGAATGGCAATTAACGTTTGCGCCAGTATAGTCCAGACATTGTGTGCCACATCATCCTGATGTACTATGATTTGCATAATTGGACCAGGCAACAAGGCAATATAACAGAAGCTGAGGAGCTGGGGGAAAGGCAAACAGGAGGAGGAGGAGGACATTGAGGAGGAAAAAGCTCTCCTTGTACATGACAAATCTCAGCTGTGATGAGCACCACAAGCTAGATAGAACCTCATTGACAACTGCTTCCAATAGGTGAGGTGGGTGCTGGGTAGACTGTTAAATATATGTTGGTCATGATGGCGAAATCTGGTTTGCATTGTCAGGTGGTCTTCAGCCTCTATAGGTTTTGTTTGTGGTTCCTGTTGCAGGCTGTGAACACAAGCATGGTGTTTGGACTTGTCTGTTTGTTTGCCTGTATGTGAAGTTCCCCGACTGGACAATGACAAGTTATGAATCTACAGTGGTCAACAGGGACAGGGTAGCTCTGACTTGGGTGGGATGTATCTACAGACAGGTGAAGAGTTGGTGAAACAGCGATAAGAATAAGAGACTGGGGTTGTATACGTGAGGAAGTGTCAGCCATGCCAGGCTACGGCCATGGGCACTGATGCTTTGTGGTTGATGTTCTTTAACATTGCATATAAGCAGCTTCGCCAGGTTGCCAATGCTTATCTGGTGCACAGAAGCCTTTGAAAGAAGGTGCAGGTGCAAGGAATTCTGATCTTTTGACAGATATCCACCTAGTGGTGAGTTTTCTGGGAATGGCATGTGGTAAGGGGGAGCTGGAATTGGATGTGAAGAGTGCTATAGAGTGGCGTTGATAGTTAATGCTGCACATTTGCAGTGAGAATATTCACTAGGCCTCGTGGTGAAAAACCCTCCAAAAATCTTAACATAACTCAGACATAACTGATAAAACATGAGGTTCCCCTCAATATTACTGTTCTAAATCCTCATTTTCCAACAGCACCTTGGTTGCCCCTGCACCCCAAGGACTGCAATCGTTCAAGAAGGCAGCTCAGTACTACCTTCGATAAAGCAATTAGGGAGGGGCAATAAATGTTAGCCTAGCCTCTGATGACCAGATTCCTTTGAACAAGTACAAAAATTAGGCTTTAAGAACTGAACGTATATTAAAGAAAGGATGGCAATTGGCAGGGGATATGATTTCAGTTTTTTTTTTGAGGTAATTTTTAGTTGTTTCTTGAATGATCTTCCCTCCATCATGCAGACAGAAGTGGGGATATTTGCTAATGATTACACAATGTACAATTTATGACTTTTCAGATACTGAACCACCCCTTGTCCATATGCAGCGAAACCCACACAACATCCAGTCTTAGGTCTGGATGTGAGGTCAGGATAATTGATGTGAGCAAACTGCTCAATTTGAATTATGAGCTGACAAAAGATGCATGTACAAAAGTCAGCAAGATTTAATTAAAACCATTGAACAAGTTGTAGTGAGTAAAAAGAAAAAATTACCTCCTCTCAGATACCTGCTTCCTGGATTTTGACTGAGGCCATTTATAACATTCTCAATGCATATTATAATATAGAAGATGGTCAGAGTTTGGATTTATTCTCAGAATGCCGTATTTAATGCATGATTTGCTACTCTTGCCCTCTCGTATATTTATATTAATCCTATCAGGGTCACTTTCAGTCTCAGAGTATCATTTGAGACCACTCAATTTTCTGTTGTTCTGGATATATTGTACAGTCATCCAAGGAGTTCTGCTTATGTGTATTTAGACCAGTTTTACACACACAGACATATATTCACAGACCATGCTGCTAGACCACAAACAAATAGCTCATGCAGAAACTACACTCATTTTTTCTTTGTCTGATGAAGTCTTGATTTATTCCCTGTTTTGTTTTTATGTCATTTATAACATTTTCCAGTCAAATACCTCCCCTGTAAACAATAGACTTGTAGTGTCCCAAAGGTCTCGATACTTGTACCGTGCAGCATTAAATAGTCTTAATGAAATCTCTTTGTTATTTTCTACAGCACAAAGAAAGAATTGGGCCAGGGGTAACAATAATAATTTTAGAATTGAAAGTAACTCAGAGGAGGATGCAATTTGATTGTTAGACATTTTGCCAGTGTTATGTGCAAAATCTCTATTTGCCAATGCAAGATTTTTTTTACCCCGTAATATTTGAGTGTATCGATTATACCCAGCAAATGACTAAGAGCAATAATTGTGTTAAATTTACAAGATATTTCAAAATAAGCATGTGATGACTTCTAATAGCTGCACAGCCCCAAAAATCCAGAGACACCAATACTTCCACCTTAAGCCTGGCATGCACCTGGCAATCTTCTCTGACTCTGAACCTGCCTAAAGTTTTTAAGTTATTTCATTTCTAAATCCTGAGACAATTCAATAAATACCATCCATGTAAGACAGAGGTATTCTGGAGGCATTAAGTAATTTAGAGTGCCACCTTTAAAAAGTCAAAAATAGCTGATGATTTTAGAAACCAGATGAGAGAGCATTAGTCATAGAGTCATACAGCATGGAAACAGACCACATTTCCAAACTAAACTGGTTCCCACTTGCCTGTGTTTGGCCCATATCCCTCCAAACCTTTCCTATTCATGTACTTATCCAAATGTCTTTTTAACATTGTAACTGTACCTGCATCCACCACTTCCTCTGGCAGTTCATTCCACACACTAATCACTCTATATAAAAAAAATTGCCGTTCATATCCCTTCTAAATGTTTCTCCTTTTACTTTAAATAGTTTTGAACTCCCTCACCTTAGAGAAAAGACCTTTGCAATTCATTTTATCGATGCCCGTCATGATTTTATAAACCTCAATAAGGTCACCCTTCAACCTCCTATGTTCCAGTGGAAAAAGTCCCAGCCTATCAAACTTCTGCTTATCATTCAGATTTTCCATTCCTGGCAGAATCCTGGTAAATCTTTTCTGAACCCTCTCTAGCTTAATAATATCCTTCCTATAACAGGGCAACCAAGAACTGCACACAGTACTCCAGAAGAGGCCTCACCAACATACTGAACAATCTCAACATGACGTCCAAACTCCTATACTCAAAGATAGTAGGAACTGCAGATGCTGGAGAATCCGAGACAACAAGGTGCAGGGCTGGATGAACACAGCAGGCCAAGCAGCATCATAGGAACAGAAAGGCTGACGTTTCGGGCCTAGACCCTTCATCAGAAAAGGTGA
>NW_025973553.1:0-8994 GCF_021869965.1 Rhincodon typus
TCTGCTCCTATGATGCTGCTTGGCCTGCTGTGTTCATCCAGCCCTGCACCTTGTTGTCTCTATAAATCCTGCCTGTTGCATTTGCCCCGCACATCTGACTGTGGTCCAATCTCCGAATTGCTAGGTCATGGATGTCTGGACTTTCAAAGGATCAAGTGCTTGAGTGACCATGATCAGTCCCCGTAGTGTAACTGAAACAGCCCTTTGATTGAGGGCAGCCCCAATCCATTAAGGATTGTTCCCCGTTTACTTTCACAAATCACCATTTGCTGGAAACACTTGAATTTTGTTGCTGTAGAAGCTACTGGCACATGTTATGACATTGAAATAGCTTGGTGCCCTGTAGTAACATGTGCACCCCCTATCTGACTAATAGATAGACCGTGGTGCTCCCTATCATCATGAGCTGCCTGTCTCTCTTTCTCTCTCTTTGATAAGGAGCAAACTAAAGTACACAGGCTGACAGCCTCTGACTGTGTGCTAAAGACTCTGTGCGCTAAAACCACGAAGGCAGCCTGTGACTCAAGGTTAAAGTTAATTTGTGCTCAGAAAGCACTGTGAGGCAAAAGTGAGTTAAGACCCATAACATGCATGTATCATTGTCAGCACAGAGGTAACCTGCAGAGATGTGTGAGATGTGTATCTGTCCTTGTGCCCAAAGTGATCTGGCGGAAACATGCATGTCTGTCAGCTCCAAAGTAAAATGTTGAAGGCCTGTTCTGGTTTCTGAGTTGGTCTGAGAGCAGGCATGGAGCTGATGCCAAGTGTGTGGCTGAATGTTCGAAGATGATGGTGGCCCTGGACCTTGCAGGAATGTTGATCAGAAGAAGCAATGGCATGATGCCTGGCACTGGTATTTCAACAAGTACCAGCCATCAGGTACCCACTCTGATTTACCTCTTCAGAATTTGTGCCACCTAATTTTTGAGTACAGGAGAGAATTGGAAATGGGATGTAGACATGTCAACTCAGAGTATTAATAATACACAAATGCAAGGAAATAAGGTAATCACCACTCACAGGCAGAACTCTGAAGTTGCCACTTAAGGTTTTTGGGGAAAATTGGCAAAGGTTATTAGTCTGACTTTTAAACGTTTGCCCCACCAAACTAAACTCGCCATTACTCTCACCACAGGGAGGGGAATATTCTGTCCCATGCCCAACACAAGTCATTCTTCAAACATCTTAAAAGTAACCCTAAAGTTCAATACTCAAACACTTAAACAGAACCAGAAGATGTCCCTTCAGCCTAGAGCTCATAACCATTATTGCAACTTTACACTTCATATGAGGATCCACCAAAGGCAAGGACTCATTTTGTTCAGAGATAGTAGGAACTGCAGATGGTGGAGAATCTGAAATAACAAGGTGTAGAGCAGGATGAACACAGCAGGTCCTGTTCCTCTGATGCTGCTTGGCCTGCTGTGTTCATCCAGCTCTACACCTTGTTATCTCATTTTGTTCAAATCTGTTCTTGATCTAAGAACTGTTTTTAGATAACACCCACCATTTTGTTCATTATGTTGAAATGGGGTACTATGCAGTTCATCTAAAATTGCAATGCAGCACTATGAGTGGAATTTTCCACACCCTGAGCAGTTTGAGCGATGGTAAGAGAGTTAGGAAAATTCAGCAAGATTGAAAAATTCACATTCTTAATGTCAAGAGAAGTATTCCCACTTTTACTGCTGCTGTTTAAACAACAAGCTCACAATCTCACCAATGAGTGACAACTGCCTCATTTCCATGCATTTGCATCTTATTATTAGCTAAACCCATCTGATTTCTATGCAGTTCCTGATTCTCTTCTCCTTTCCCACGAAACTAGATGGTGCCAACTCCTGACATAAGAGCCTGAGCGGTTAACTGATGCCAGCAACTCATCACTAGCTTCTCCAAGCCTTTAGACAGCTCTGTCTTCGCCACAACGTCCCTGCATGGACAGTGTTCTCTTCCACTCTTCATCCAACAAAAGTGAGTATCATCAAATCCCCAGCCTTACCACATCATCATGGCTGCTTTTGGACCAACTCACATACTGCTCCAAACCTTCAGGATTTCACTTTGGAGCTCAGACACTTGTTTGTCACATTACTTTAGCTGCAGGGGCACATGCTTATCTTATGCATCTGAACAGGGCTCGTTTCATGACTCTTACTTTCTTAGTGTTCACTCATTTTGTGCTTAGTTGGAGGTGTTAGCCTCTGTTGTTAGCATTGATTTTCAGCATAAAGGCTCTCCAGTGCTAAGTTACAGGCTACCGGTCTCTGTGGCTTCATTGCTTTTTTGGTGTGGAGGGAGAGGCAGGCGTTTTGTTATGGTTCGGAACACTGTGCATCAATGACCACAGTGATAGTGTGCAGGTCTGTGCATGTGTCTGACAGTTACTGAGTGTGCTGGACCTGGATTCTGACTGGTGGATGTCAGCCATCCATGGTTGCAGCCAGACTCAAGCATTGCCAGAACCAGTACAATGTTGGAGAAAATTTGTTGGCTTCCTCTGTCCTTCGATCCAGGTTTCTGAGCGCCTTTGACAAACCTGCCTGCTGTTCCTGTGTACCTGTCTGTGCATTGTGACAAAGTCATTCATGGCTGAGACCATGGGGTCACCTTCTGCCTGGGGCTGAATACATGCCTTGTCTCTCACTGAGTCTCTCTTCCTCGACCAGCCGTGGAGGCATCAGCAAGGTGCTCACCAGATCGTGCTCCCGAGTTTGATCCAGATAAAGGACCAACTGAGGTGAGGGTGCAAGGGAAAGCCTTGCTGCTGGATTGAGTGGCTTCCTCCTCGGAGGTGGGAGTCTTCATGGGAAGGTTTTTCAGCCTATCACACACCTAAATACTGGTTACTCAAGTTGTCAGAAGATGCCAGCCAATCAGAAGTTGTCAACAACTGGGTCATAAGCTCCACTAGTCGAGCCCCAGCGAGGCATGCAAAGGTCTTCATCTCCTATCTCATTTGAGAATCTTCCATGTTGCAGAAGAAGCCTCACCCACTGTTACCAAATTTAAAGACACAACTTCCACAGAAACAGAGTACATAATAAAGCTGCTGTTTTAATAAGTTCGTTACTGGCAGAAGAGAGGAGATGGAACTTTGACTGTCAAACTGAAATAGGCTGGAGGAGATTTTCTCTGGCTCTCAAAAAGAAAAAGCTAGTGACAACACTGACTGGAATGAAACATTACAGAATCAAGCACATGAAATGTTACTATAGATGGCCCAACAAGTCATGTATGTGTGTGCCTGTATGTCCCTGTGTGTGTGTGTGTGTCTGTGTGGCTGTGTATGCAATTGTGTCTGCCCTTTTGCAGGTAAGCGCATACGTGGGCGTTTGTGTCTAAAGGCCCTGTACTTGATGTAACGTTTTTTTTTGTTGGGGGGGCGGTGCTAGAGGTTAGCAGATCATAAAACATTTTTTTTTCACTCAAAGAAACATTGTAATTAACTGCTCATTGTTTAAAGTGAAAACATTTAACTACATTTTAATCGCAGTAAAGTTTCAATGTATCCTAACAGAAACTGAAATCTTCACTTCAACTAATTGAGGAGGTCAAAAAGAGAGAGCCGATTCAAGCATCCTCACTTGATTATGAAAATATCACTTTCTTCCGTATGACTGGACAATTCTCTCTCCAACATTTTCTCAAATAATAATGCCTATGAAATAATTCTAGAAATAGCATATATTTGAATATTTTGTTGCAGGGATTCTCAGGGTTACATGTCTCACAGAAAGTGAAACTGTGTGTCATTATACTCACATTTGACCTAGCAGAGGACACCACCACAGCTCTCATTCCCTTGACACCTGGACTGCCTGGAACCTTGTGTAGTGCTTTCTGGTACATTTGTGTTATTGGCACTTCTTTAATCTGGATGCGTGTCCCAAATGCATTTCTTTTTATTGATTTGTTGACATTGATTTCATCCAGAGCACAGATATCCTTTAAAATATGAACAATTTAAGTTCAATATTACAAAAGAAATTATAGCTTCATAACAACTAATTTTCCATTATTAGAATATTATATTCTTGTAAAGGAATTTAGTCTTACTGTAGAAACAACACCCATTGGTAATTAAAAACAATTCTTTGGGATCTGATCAGTGACATGGGAAAGCTTTCTGACTGAGCCAGAATTCAACATTATCAAAATATTTATTTTATATTGAATTTTGAAATATTTCATCAATATGTTGCTGTCATGTGTCCGGTATTATACATGCATTAAACAGATTGACATTATGACGAATAACTGGTGAAACCTGACCCTAAAAGAAGAAATTTTAAAAGGTGATCTTGGAGATATATAAAATATGCTAAAATATATTGGAAATAGTAAACCTGATGTTTTTATGTCATGAATGAGGTACATTTAAATAATCTTTCAAGAAATGGCCCAAATGCAAGTCAGAATTGCAATAGCAAACTGTTGTCCTGGACAATCAAACCTGTGTCAGCATCGCTAAAATTCAAAACTGGGGCATTATTTTATGCATTCTAGTTAATAATTTGACAACTAATACACAATTGAAAATCATTTATTGTATATAATTTCAAAAATATGAAAGTAATAACTTGATTGCATGTTTATTACTTTAATGGGAATACCTATTTGTGGTTTAGGGAACACTGCTTCTGTGAGCTTCATGGACAATATTAGTAATGCTTAAACAATCTTCAACCTGGCTTATTAAAGTCTATTGCCCAATGGCTCTAATCACTAAACAGCTGTTTAGGTTTAATGAAATCATCTCAAGCATTATAATACGATAAATTATCAATTCCTTTTTGTTAAAAATGCACTTAAACAAAACTATCTCAACCATCAATGTTAATTGTGCAACATAATCTGAGTGGTATCTGTGGATAGCATCCTAACAAGGTCCTGTAATAGTGCTTTATTGATGTGCCTCCTATGATGTCCACTTCCCACTGGCCGAAATATGACTGAAGTTTGTGCAATGGGATGTTTAAAATATTCCCAGGCCATCAATTAAATAATACTATTGCTGTTTTGCCAACATGAAAAGAAATTGGCATCATCCTGAATGCTCCGCTCAGAATCCACAGTAGAGATGATAATATAACTTAGGTCTGTTTGTTTTGCATTGCTTTAATCAAGTAATCATCTCAAACTGCTTTTAATTATTCTGTAGAGCTTGACTTATAAAACTCACCAGTTATAAGGCAGGCTTATTAGAATGCTGACTTTAAGTCTCAATTACACATTGGCAACTCTGTGAAGAAGGTTATTTGATCCATAATTGCTTTCATCCAAAATGTGTTCTATATTGAAAGGTCATAGATCAGGCATGGTATATGACTTCATCAATGATTTTGGTTCATTAATCAAAGCCCACTGTAACATAAAATCCATCCTACTCATTAAGAAGTGTTTTTGTACTTCATCACAATGATTCATTATAATATATAATGCAGGGTGTTGAAGATTTGCTTAATGAGATTTCAGAGCTGCATAGTATGGCACTCTTCACCAGTGTCAGCTCATGAAAATAGCCGTCAACTAGTCAGTGGATTACAGGGATTACCTGCCTAAGAAATGTGGGAGAAGGTTTCACTGGGAGATCTGCCAACTATTGTATGCTGATATGCACAAACCTAGCCACCCTGTCAGTGGCATTGTCAATCTCACAGAGACTACAACTGAAAAACTAATTACACTCACCGAGTAGATGACATTTTGCTCCAGATCGATGTTACTAGGCATGTTTTGTCGACTCTCTATGTCAGGTGGGCTACGCCAAGGTACACAAGCTGTTGGTGGGTCCATTCTTTGAGCAAATCTTGCAACTAAAATAATAAAAGAGAGATCATCCATAAAATATAGAATGATAGATGGTCAAAGGACAGAGTCAATCAATTACTGTATATTTTCTGATATTGGTTTTCACTCGAAAACTGAAAAAAGGACATTTGCATTCTTTTCAAAAATCTTTATCTCCCTCATGGCTATACTTTTTTTTAATAATATTAGCTCATCTTCTATGGTGTTGGGCTGGATTGTTTGAGTTCTAGAGCACTGTAGTGACGTTTAGATTCTATTATGACCTGTCTCCATAAGTACTCCAATCAAGAACTCTGAATGGTTTAAATAGTTCTGTCCTCTTGTCAAATGCAAGATCACAGGTTATAGCATACATGTAAAAATCACAACATCTCTGACTTCTCAGGGGACCAGATGTCTCAGCTTGTTGGTATAAATCAGACTGGTGCTAACTGCATTGTTTTTGACCCCTTTCTGGCTGCACTGCATTTGGGATCTGCCTCCTTATCCTACCCCTCATGGAGATCATGGTACTTTGGCTTGGACTTATCTTCAGAGAAAGAATCATAGAATAGAATCCTTACGGCGTTGAAGCAGGCCATTTGGCCCATCAAATCCATACCAACCCTCCAAAGAGCATTTCACCCACATCTATCCTACCTTTTCCCATGGCCAATCCACCTAACCTGCCCATCTTTGGACCGTGGGACGAAACTGGAGCACCCGAAGGAAAACCATGCAGACATGGGGAGAATGTGCAAGCCCACACAGACAGATGCCTGAGGCTGGAATTGCACCTGGGTCCCTGGTGCTGTGAGGCAGTAGTGCTGACCACCTTGCCACCTGAGAATTGAATAACAAAGTTGCTATGAAAAGAATATGATATTTCAAGCTTTAAAAACTACGGATTAAAGTATAAAAGCAAAGAGGTAATGGTAAGTTTATACACGTTCTTCAGGCATGAGTTCAGAGTATTGTTTCCAGTGCTTTAGGGAGGCTGTCAAAGCTTTAAGAGATTCATGAAGATATTACCATAGACAAGAGAGATTTTAGCTGTGAGAAAAGACTAAAGAAATTGGGACCTTTTTTTACTAGGAATAGAAAAGGTAGGAAGAAATGTGATGACGTTTTAAAAATTCTGAGCAGTTTCAATGAGATCAGTAGGAAAGTGGATTTAACATTGAATGATAGAGCATAGGTTAAAACCATCTGATCCATGATACTTGTGCTGGCTCTTTGAAAGAACGTCCAATTAGTTTCCAATGCCTTGACACCCTTTTTGAAGTGTAGTGCCAGAATGGAATGAGAATGAAAATCACCAAAGGAACAAAGAGGGAAGTGAGAAGATTGTTAAAGCATGAGACAATAGTGGAAGAAGAAGCCATTGCAGTTTTACATTCACATGGATACATTTTTTAAAAATTAAAAAAAACGCAAAGGGTAGGGAATGGGGTTACATGTGTCTTTCAGAACTCTAGCTTCTATACTACAAAATTCTATTGCCAAGATTTTGAGAACTCTAGGATTGTGCTGACAGGAGGTGATAGGTGGCATTAGAGTCAGGTGGGGAGGGAATTTGTGGCACCTATGTGCCATTGCTAGAATTTTATTGGCACAGAGAAAGTGGCAAATGGCCATCCCACCCAGAAGCTTATCCCTTACATGACCTCTTAAGGACTAGTTGAGCCTCCCTTCCTCCCATAGTTGTCCTTTTGCAGGCTTTCGGGGTGTGCACCAGATTGGGTAGTCTTGCTGAAGGAGGGTCTGCCCATTGGCTATGGTCATTCCTATAGCTATCCCACCAACAGCTCATCCGCCCTATCAACAATTCCCCAACCAAACTTGTTCAGTTGTACTTGATTAGCCCCAATGTTCCCAATGTCATCTACCTTTATCTGAGGACTATATTCATGTTGTTTCTTCAGGTTGAGTGAGTTGGAATCTCCTGTCTAAAAGGGAGAGGAGCCTCATCTGTATCTCATGAGCTGCCTGATAGCTGCAAGATCTGGTCAGGCCTCTCAGAAATAACGGTGAAGGTATTTCCCAAAATTTATGACATGGATGCAGGTGCCTGCTGTTCTATCAGATCTTGGTCTATGATTTTATTCTGCCATCTTCTCATTGAATAATATTCATTGCCATACAGAGAGGCATTTCTGAGATCAAAACTCATCTAGCCATTCCAGCATAGGAAGATAAGTTGCAGTAAATCCAGAAATAGCAGCAGAGAAGTATATTTTTAATCTGTGGTCTGAAACCTGGAGGTACTAGTTAGAGTAGAAATTGAATTAGAATCTTGTAGAACTCCAGATTCTACAGCATGGAAGCATTTTTCTGAAATGGCAGCTCTTGGAGACATGAATTTTCTTTTGTCTTTTAGCTGGTCGGAAGCAAGGGAACATAAATATAAAAACAAAAACAGAAAGCAGAGCAATGAACTCCAGGAAATTCTACAGCCTGACTTCCTTTGATCTAGAGGCTGTTAAGAAATAAATTGTGCTGCTTATATTTATTTCAGCAGACAGAAATTGTCATAACAACCCATCTGGTTCACCAATGTCCTTCAGGGAAGGAAATCTGCCAACCTTACCTGGTCTGGCCTACATGTGACTCATGTGGTTGACTCTTAATTGCTCTCTGGGCAATTAGGGATGGTCAATAAATGCTGGTCTGGCCAATGATGCACCCATCCTGTGAACAAACAAAAAAAAACTGGTGCTGCTCCTGGCATGCCCTACTGCACTCTCCATTGTACCCGGCTTGATTCCCTGGCTTGATGGTAATGGTTGAGTGGGGAACTTGCTGGGCCGTGAAGTTGCAGATTGTGTTGGAGCATAATTAGGATGGCACAGTAGCAACCTAACCTGCACAGTGGCTAGCACTGCTTCCCTCACAACAACAGGGACCTGGGTTTGATTCCAGCCTCGGGCAACTGTCTGTGTGGAGTTTGCACATTTTCCCTGTGTTTGTATGGGTTTCTGCCAGGTGCCCTGGTTCTCTCCCACTGTTCAAACATGTGCAGGTTAGGTGGACTGGCCATGCTAAATTACCTGTAGTGTTCAGAGAAATGTAGGTTAGGTGCTGCAGATGCTGGAGAATCCAAGACAACAAGGTGCAGAGCTGGATGAACACAGCAGGCCAAGCAGCATCATAGGAGCAGGAAGGCTGACGTTTCGGGCCCGAAACGTCAGCCTTCCTGCT
>NW_025973554.1:0-8994 GCF_021869965.1 Rhincodon typus
TCGTTTACTCCCTCCCCCTTCAACCCCCACCCCAACCTTTTTTTCTACATGTAAGCTGACGTTTTCCCAGCCACCATCAGTTCTGAGGCAGGGTCACCGGACCCGAAACGTTAACTCCGTTTTTGCCTTCACATCTGCTGCCAGTCCTGCTGAGGTTTTCCAGCAATTTTGTTTTCGTCCTGATTTACAGAATCCGCAGTTCTTTCGATTTTTATCATTCAGTTCTGGATATGATCAGCAGTAAACTCTCACACAAAGCTTACACCATACTGAAAAATACCCAGCAACCATTATTATCTATTCCCTGTTGGTTTCAGAATTCAGTGGGATTCCTTGTCATATCCGTCATGAATTTGAAACGAGACTCAAAGGAAGGCAACGAAATGTTTCCAAACATTGCATATAGATTTTAGCTCAAACCTGTTACGTATCTTCTTTCAGCACATTTGCTGTTTGCATAAGTTTATCATCGTTGTACTTTCTCCGCAGTTTGAACATGTGTTCAAATATGCACCATTCCAAAGGTTAGCAACGTGCACAAGACTGGAGTGAGTGGAAGAGGATAAGAGGCACTGGGGACATTTGTGCAACTAATATACTGGGGAAACAGCAAGATCAGCACCATTTATACTGCCATCTGCAAGTTTATCACTTTGTGTCTTACATTCGCACTCGTTGCTTTGCAGGCAAAGACTGGACTTCCTATCAGTCTGTATTTACACCAAGCAGGTACTTTATCTGGTAACTGGACAGGCAGAGGAAACTTGATTTCAACTCGGGGCAGAAGCAGTCAGCGAATCAGAGAGTGGATAGAATGTCATCAAGTCTGTCAAGGAGAAAAACAAGTAATTAGTACCGATAAGCTTGACGCACTGAATAAGACCATACGGTACAGGACCCAAAATAAATCATACAACCCATCATATTCACGCCCCCATTCCACGCGATCGTAGATAATATGATATTCCTCAGACTCAACTTCCATGCCTTATCCACTTAATCCTTGATTGCCTTAACAATTAAAAATGTCTGTTTGAGCCTTGATTTTATTTATCGACTCAGCCTGACAGCCCTCTGTAGTAAAGTATTCCACAGACTCGTTGCTTCTGAGAGAAGAATTCTCCTCATCTCTGTCTTAAGTAGGTGACTCCTCAGACTGATATCATGCCCTCTGGTCCTAAACTCTTCCACAAAGAGGAAATATCCTCTCCACAGTTACCCTATCAAGCCCCCTAAGAATATTAGCAGTTTCAGTGTGGCCTTCTCGCATTCTTTTAATGCCAAATGAGTACAGGCCCAACATATTCAATCACTCCTCACTCGAAAATCCCTCTTTGCACCAGACAACACGGTGAACCTTCCATGCACTGACTCAATGCCAACATATCTTTCCTAAGATGTAAGTTCCAATACTGCTCACTGAATTGCAACTGTGCCTTGTATAACTATAACAAACCCTTTCTGTATTTATTGTCTATTCTCTTTGGGAAAAAGGCTATATTGAATTTGAATTCTGCCACCTGACAAAGGAGCAGTTCTGAGAAAGCTTGTGATTTCAAATAAACCTGTTGGACTACTGACTTCTGACTCATTATTTAGCAACCGACTTATTTTCGCGTCATTCACACAGTTGACATTCACTTCTAGGTCATTGGTTGTGTCTGGAGGGGCAAGTGACTGAAGTGAAATTATGTTGAAACTCTTGTTATTCGGCCAACTTGCAAGAATTTAGAACCATGTTCTTGATGCTCGAGTGTCTTCACTTCAACTGGAGTACCGTCCATGGTCAGGGAATAATGACTTACTTGCTTCGTGCATATATTCTAAAAGAAGGTGACTTACAAAGTGACTGAAAACTAAATGGTCACAGTCGTTCTGGCAGAATCAGTGGAGTGAGAGTTCAACTTTCACATCAAAGCTCGAGATCCTGGTCAGACAATAGATCAAGGAATAACACGGAAGAGAGGCTTTGGAGTGAAAGAGGATGAAAAGCGAGGGACATGAAATGTTGGAAAACAGCACATGGGAACTGAAGAAAAGAGCTGGAGCTCGAAGGCTCATTGTGGGTGCTCATTGGTCAGATTCTTCTGCCTGCCGTTTCAATGGACCAACACAGCAGTCCTGTTTCAACAATTCGCTTCAATTCGAAACGGTCATGAATGTTGCTGTCCCAAATTGATTCAATCATTCGCTAAATGAGAGACACCTTTGGTTTCTGGGTTATCGTCACTCATCAGACCTTTGTCGCTCTCAGTGGATATATCTGAGTGCCTCTCTGCCGGCATCAAGTGGAGGCTGATTGAAATGTTGACTGAACAGCTCCTTCAGTGAGCATCGGGCCAGTTGGCCAGATTGATCCAATTGCAACCAACCACTCCCCACCATCTTCTCAGGGGCGACTGGGATGTTGTAATAAATGCTGAAGTACTCACATCCAAGGGAAGAATTTAAAAAAAGGCTCGAAGTTTCTTCAGATTGATTAATATTCTAATTCACTAAGGTTTTGGAGAAGATCTGTAGCTCAGGTTGTGGGTGTTGAGGTTGGTTGGCTCGCCGGGCTGGTTTGTTGTTCCGCAGACGTTTCGTTACCGTGCTTGGTAACATCCTCAGTGCAGCCTCTGATGAAGCGTTGATGTGTTTTCCCGCCTGGTTTTTAAACTCCTGGCACTCCACGAAGCATGCCATTAATAAACACATTGAACTCGACCCCGTATTCATTCCACGTCGGAGGAAACCCGGAAGTGAGGCAATCCATCGCAACGGACCCCAGAGTTTAAAAACCAGGCGGGAAAACACACCGACGCTTCATCAGAGGCGACACTGAGGATGTTACCAAGTACGGTAACGAAACGTCTGCGGAACAACAAACCAGCTCAGCGAGCCAACCAACCTCAATTCTAATTCACTGTAAACACTAGTAATGACGATTTTGAGTTTGGACCATTCGGTGCTAGCGTGGCCGAGCTGTTTAAAGCGCTGCGTTTTAAGCTCCAATCTCTCCTGGATCGTGGTCTCGCGTCCCACTCCGACCTGAATCGTGGGTGGTGGACACTGAGCAATGGGTATTTTGTTGCATCTACTTTTCATCTCGGTGTTTGCTGTTCCTCGGGCCTCTGACAGTTTCAGTGAGGAAAGTGGGAAAATGGGCAACAGGTCCTGAAAACAGCGAGAGCTCCAGCTGCACAGTGCCTCCTCAGATCTCCGCTCGGGGAGTTTGAATGCCATGTTGGCGCCAGTTTCTGTGTCTCAATTGGTCAGTGGCTGAAAGAGCTGTGGCTCGAGACCACCCGTGTACACAGCCTCAGTGGTTTCAGATCAAACAATTATATCGACCACGTACCGACATTTCACCCATTAGAACTCTATGATGAGATTGGATTTAAGTAGCACCATCAATGATTCACCTCGGCTCCACTCGGATTGGGACAGGGACAGGGACAAGTAGCAGGCTAGTACACCGTACTCTCCATTCAGAAAGTGCTGTGATCCTTTAGTTATAAATTTTGTGTGTGACACCTCTCTCACTGACACCTGATGAAGGAGTGAGGCTCCAAAAGCTTGACCATTCAAATAAACCAGTTGGGATATAACCTGGTATCGTCAGGGATACAGGATTGATTGTTCCTGAGTGGGACAACAGCAAAGGTAAAGCAATTCTGACGGGAATCCTTTCAATATCTCGGATCAGTTCATTTCCCCAAGAACATGAAATCCAATGTCCCAGCCTCTTAAAGATGGGAATGGTGCCTGAACTCTTTCCGTTCAGTCAGACAGTTCACCCTTCATTGTCCTCTGATTCCACTTCCCAAAGAGATGCCAAAGATTCTTGACGCTGAGACTGGGCAATTTGTTTTGATTTCTTGCCATTGCCAATAGCTGCAATGATTGGGTCGGTGGGTTTGGAAAACTAAAAGTTACTCATGAGCAGCTTGTGGGACAATTTCAGGTTCCTTTTCCTCTGATGAGACTGAGACAGTGGTGGCATTCATTGAAACGAGAGAGAAATGACTGTCGTTCCAGCTGAAACTCAAACGTCATCACAGTTTCAGAGTACGGAGAAAGATTAGTTGGGAGGTGTAATACCTTTCGAGACTACAATCGAGCCAGGTAGGAGTACGAAACTACACTCTCCTGCTGCGTAATCAGGCGCATTATCCATTACGCCACTTGTTCACTCCACCCTGCAGTTTTACACATTGCAGTTATGGTGCTAACACGGACATGAGTAGCAATGGTAACATTCACGACACGAACAGCCAGCAAAGTTAATCGCTGTCACTGCTTCAGTTCAATGGCCCGGACTTTGTGATGCGGCGAGTTTCACTGGCAAAGAAAACACATTTGTCCTCAGGGAGCTGCCATTCACCCTATCCAGTCCGCTCAGCCATTCAATGAGATCACAACTGTTCTGATAATTCTCAACTCCACTTTCCTGCTTTCCCTCCACAACATGAAGAAAACTCGAGCCTAATCACACCATCGTACATTCCCATTATTGTTCGGAAGTTTAGATTACTTTAATGACCTGTGTGTGCTTACAGGAAATTGAATAATATGAAACGAGCAAAACAGCCCTTCCTGCAATTTAACCCAGTGCAGAGTCAACCATATGAGAAAGTTCAGAGAGCGAAAACATTACCTCCATTTCTCCCTGCACAGATCTCGCTCTTCACGAGTTGAATGTTTGCAGCATTTTTCTTTATAATTGAGACATTTTCACGGACAGATCCTCCCCCAGTCCACAAACATCTGTGCTGCCGAAAAGTATTTTGTTTCAGATGAAAATTGCTCAAATCCTGATGTCCCAATCATCCCTGCTCCATGTCAATAAAAGCTGCTCCGGGTGAGGTTGGAGCTCACAGGCTCGGCATTTCACGGACCTCAGCAACGTCATAGAAGGACGGCGCGCTCACCGATTGCGTCTTTTATTCCTTGTGACACGTGCTACAGAAATGCGGCAAAATATCAAACATTTTTACGTGAAAATATTCTACGAGGTGATAATTTTCTTCCTTCAAAGCCTCGCTGTCTCACGTATCTGCGTTTGATGTACCAGAATTCAAACCCAGCTCTTGGAGATTTCTCTCTGTTCCACAAACACCACCGCTCCTTTACGTTGCTCGTTTCACTTCACCAAGAAACTGTGCAATCTGACGCTCATTTTCACCTTGACACCGTTCAGTCTGTCCTGCTACGGTCACTGTCGCTTAGTGAACGTGCTCCAGACTTACCAACGAAACCTTGAAACCAGTCGATCCACTTCGATACTGTGGTTGTGAGAGAAGCTTTGTCCTGACATGCACCAGTGATTATTGGAGTCTCAGACTCAGGAAAAGGACGCAGGACAACATTGATCAAAAGAGACTTCGATGGAGAGACCATTTTCTGTGGTTTTCTGCGTCATTTATTTCATGTGTTCATTCGGCTATTTCTAGAGTATTGTGTGCAGTTCTGCAATTCACATCACAGCAGGGATGTGATAGCACTGGAAAAGATGTAGAAGAGATTTACCAGGATATAGCCTGGGCTGAAGACTTTCAGTTCTGAAGAAAGATTGGACAGACTGGGTTTGTTTTCCTTAGAGCAGAGGAGATTTACAGGAGGCAAGATTGAGACGTACAAAACAATGCGAGTTATTGATAGGGTAGACTGAAAGAAACGTTTCCTTTTGTTGGCGAGATCGATCAAAGGAGGGGAATAGATTTAAAGTAAGATGTCGGAAGGTTTGAGTAGATGGGCGGAAAATGTTTTTCAGCCAGTGGGTGTTTGGAATCTGGAAGCCAGTGCCTGTAAGTGTTCTAGAGGCAGACATCCGATTAACTGTAAGAAGCATTCAGACGTAAATTTGTGATGCTAAGGCATGTAAGGCTATGTGCCAAGCAATGGAAAATAGAATTCGGTGAGCAAAGCAGTTTTATTTGCCTAGTGCACACGTAGGGGCCCCAAGGGGAGGAGTGCTCGCGTGTCGTCCTCGCTAGTGTAGTGGTTAGTATCCCCACGTATTATACGAAAGACTGGGGTTCCATTCCCCGCTGGGGCGGCTGTAAGCATTTTTGATTCAACCTTGCGTGATGTCTGTGTGGAGTTTGTTCCTTCTCCCCTGGTCTCTGTTGAGATTTCTTCTCACAGGCGAAACATGAACAGGTCAGGTGAGTTGGCCGTGGGAAATTGCCCGTCTTGTGCAGGGATGTGCAGACCAGATAGTTCAGCCGTGCTAAATGCAAGTTTATGAAAAGCTCTTCTCGGGTCTGAGGAACGGTCACCGGACCCGAAAAGTTAACTCTGATGTTTTCTTCACATATGCCGCCGGAACTGCTGAGCTTTTACACCAACTTTGTTTTTCATCGAGGGTCGGTGCAGCATCAATGGGCCGAATGGTCTCTGTCTATACCGTCGGTTTTCTATGATCTCTGACTCTATGCATTGTAGTCTCATTTTGGATTTTGAAATTGTCTGCACCACAGTGTGCGGCTCATTAACATCGGTTCAGAAGAGAGGTGGTCTCAATACGACTTCTTGGAACAAGACTGTACACTGTCCTCGAATCTGGAAATCAATTCCTCACAGACAATTTTACATCCACGCTGTCATGGGGCTTTTCATTTCGTGACATGACCAACACTACGCCAACGTCATCATCATTTCTATGTTAAAGAACACAGCTATTTACTTACATCTCTCAAAGAAGAGTGAAATTAGCGTCAGTGCATCTCACTAATCGGATACAAAATCGTAGCAAGAAACAACGGGTTCTCGCTGATGGGTGTTTTTGTCACTGATAATCTATTTCTTGTGTTGTTTCACAAGGCTCGGTGCGAGGTCGCTTTGTGTAGACGTTGGAGCAGGAAGAGGCCAGGCGGTCCTTCCAGCCTGCTCCACTATTCAATATGATCATAGGGTTCACCCAACTCAGTACCCTATTTCACTTTTCACCGCAGATCCTTTTGTCCCTTGAATCCGAAGAACCATGACTAACTCCTTCTTATAAAACTAATCAATGTTTCAGCTTCAACCGTTTTGTGTACCACAAAATTCTTCGGTCTCATTGCTTTCTGGTGACGATATTCCCCTCACCTCAGACCGAAATGGATTGCAGCTTATCCTCAAACTGTGATCTCTGGTTATGGACTCTCCAGTGATCGGTAACACATATCGAAATTCTCTGCGCTATACAATCTCATTCGCACTGCAAGAAAGGAAATTGCTGTTTTGGCTCTCACAACTGAATCTGTTTACCCAATATCTTGTTCAGCTCCCTGCTTCCAGTAAACAATTCAATCAGGAACAAATCTATCAAATGCGTTGAATTGCGATAAGGACTGAAGCTGCAAACTTGCAGAAGTCCTGTCTTTCCACTATCACGATCTCCCCAGGAGCTGGTCCAAGTGGAATGGACGGATTTGTTTTCTCCTACACTCTCACACATTTGGCGACAACGTTCTGACTGCTCAATGAGATAAACCTAATTCTTTTTGATCATTGGACTGATGTGTACGAATTTGCATGCAGCAAATCGAATACTATGAAAACAGCCCCTTCCCGAAAATTCTTACAGCGCTGTTTCAGCGATATGGAGAAGGTCGTCAAGCTAAAACATCATCTGCGTTTCTCCCTCCTCAGATGATCCTTCTGCTGAAAAATTATGCTTTTCGATTGATAATTGAGGTATTTCCCTTGGGTACTGATCATTATCCAAACACAGAGACTGGTCTCGTCCAGTAAATTCGGTTTTGCTCAACGACATTTCCCCACAGCCTGATGCACCAAAAATCTCTGCTCCACGTCAATAAAAGCTGCTCCGGGTGAGGTTAGAGCTCACAGGCTCGGCAATTCACGCGCTCTATACCGTCATCGAAGGACAGCAACAGCGCTCAATGATTGTGTCTTTTATTCCTTGTGTCACGTGCTACAGAAATGCGGCAAAATATTAAACATTTTTATGAAAATATTCTCCTAGGTGATGTTTTTTTTTTCCCTTCAAACCCTCGTTGTTTCACGTATCTGCGTTTGATGTATCAGAATTCAAGCCCAGCTCTTCGAGATTTCTCTCCGTTCCACAATTACCAACTCTCCTTTACGTTCCTTGTTTCACTTCACTGAGGCACTGCGCAATCTAACACTCATTTTTACATTGACACCGTTCAGTCTGCCCTGTTTTAGTCAATATTGCTGGGTGCACGTGCCCCAGTTTCACCAGTGGCCAGTCGTTCCGTTTGGATACTGCCGTTGTGAGATCAAACCTTACTTAGCAGCTTTTACGGACACAAACCAGTGATTATTGGAGTATCAGACTCAGGAAAGGATAAAGGGCAATATTGCTCAAAAGAAACTTCGTTTGAAAAGCCCAGTTTCCGTGGTTTTCTGCGCCATTAATTTCATTTGCTCATTCGGCTATAGCTAGAGTATTGTGCACAGTTCAGTAATTCACGTTATAGCATGGATGTGATAGCTGTGGAAACGGTGCAGATGCTATTTACCAGGATATTGTCTGGACTGAATTGTTTCAGTCATGAACAGAGATTGAACAGACTGACGTTGTTTTCCTTAGAGCAGAGTTGATTAAGAGGGAACATGACCGAGACGTACAAAATAATGAGGGACATTGATAGGGTAGACTGAAAGAAATGTTTCCCCTTGATGGAGGATCGATCACCAGGGGGCCATAGATTTAAGATATTTGGTGGAAGGGTTTGAGTAGATGTGCAGAAAGACGTTCTGAGCCAGCACCCTTTTGGACTCTGGACCACACTGCCTGTAAATGTCCTGGAGGCAGATTCCCTGATCACCTTATGAAGCATTCAGATGGGTTAAATGATAGTAAATGGAATTAGGATTGTTAAGGGGCTGTTTTTGACTTGTGCACGAGTAAGAGGCTTTTGCACTCGTGCTGTCCTCAGCAGTATAGTGATTAGGGTCCCTGTCTGTGAAGCAAGGTGATCAGCGTTTCCTTCCCCAGCGGGTAGGATCGAAGCATTTTGGGGCCTTTTAGTGACA
>NW_025973555.1:0-8993 GCF_021869965.1 Rhincodon typus
CCTGCTCCTCTGATGCTGCTTGGCCTGCTGTGTTCATCCAGCTCCACACCTTGTTATCTCTAATGGAAACAACCACCCTGCTTTTATCTTATTTATTCTCTTCTAGATTTTGTTTCTATAAGATTCCTCCCTTGTTCGTCTAATTTCCAATGAATATAGCCCCCGTCTCCTCAAGCCAACCCTCTCAATTCTGGTAGATGACTATCACTGTTATAATGATGACTATGTGATCATAAAGTCTAGAGTAACAGGGAAAATGATGGCACAGTGGTATCATTGCTGGACTGTTAATCCAGAGACCCAGATAATATTCTGGTGACCTGGGTTCAAATCCTGCCATGGCAGATGGTGGAATTTGAATTAAATAAAATCTCTGGAATTAAGAATGTAATGATGACCATGCACCAATTGTTGGGGAAAAATTATCTGGTTCACTAATGTCCTTCAGGAAGGAAATTGCCATCCTTACCTGGTCTGGCCTAAATGTGACTCCAAACCCATAGCAATGTGGTTAACTCTTAACTGCCCTGTGGGCAATAAATCCTGCCGAGTCAGTGACATCCTCATCCTGTGAATGAATGATAAAAAGAAAACTCAATTGGGCAAATGCTGTTCCTTTTATTGTATTTAATTTCAATATTTATGATTAATGGGATTTGATTGAGTTATTTACTTTAATAAAAAATTATTCCTTTTCCATTTCATTATATGGACAAATGTCACATACAATGTCAGCTATTCACTTTAGCACCTTCTAAATGTTGAAACCAGGGTTAGAACTTGTGCATTCATTTTGGAGGGAGTGACTGTTAATCGAATTTTTTTTGTTTGCTTAATTAGTTAACATGGTGGCTATGCACTAAACCTATTCACACAAGGAGGGAATGAGAAGGAATTTAAAAAAAAATCTAAATGTATGTAATAGTTAGGATGATCTCAGAACACACAACAATGTTAGGTTTCAACCTGTTTTCTGACATAATCCACTAAAGAAACTCAAGTCTGGAGAAATTGCAGCCAGATTGTCACTCCTTCAGGTTCTACTTAAGCAAAGAGTGAGGATAAACGGTTGTTTTTCTGGTGTGCAATCAGTGGCTAGTGGTATGCCTCAGGGATCAGTGTTGGGACGACAATTGCTAAAATTAACATAATAATTTAGAGTTGGAGACCAAATGTAGTGTGTCATATTCGCAGATGACGCATAAAATGAGTGGCAAAGCAAAATGTGCAGCGGACAGTTGCAGTTTTTAGAATTACTATTAATCACTTTGATATTCAAAGATTCTTGGGGTGAACTTTCTCAACAAGCTCGAGAGTGAAGTCAAATCATCATCACATTCATTGGAACTGCAAGAAAGGCTTTGGTTTCATAAAGCAAATCTAGTGGGATCAGGACCCTCAGTATTGAAAATAAGTTGAAACAAATAGAAATTGGAGAAGGGAATAGAAAATAAAGAGGTGCAGTCTGAAAAAAAAAATCTAAACAGGAAAGTAGGGCAGGGAATAGGAAAATGTTTAAATTTTAATGAAAACAAGAAACATGACGTGATTTTAAAAAAAAAGTTTTTATCCTTTATTTATTTAATCACAGGATGTCAGCTTTGTTTGCCAGGCAACATTTGTTGCAAATCTTAAACTAATTAATGATGACTTATTCGAGGAAGACTTTGGGAATGGGATGGCTCCCATGCATTGTAGTCCTTTCCTATATATGTCTCAGAGATCACAGGTTTATGTCCAACATTGACAGATTTCCCATTTATTAGAAACATGGGAGAAGTGAGCAAGATTCATCCACTCATGCCTGCAACATCATTCAGTTAGCTCATGTCAGATCTTTTGTCTCAGGGCCACTCTCCAGCACTGTCCTACCTTTAATATCTAGAACAATCTAATGTTGTAGTTATATTTTATATTAATATATTTAATAACCTAATCTTTAATATGCACCAGGAAGAGATGGTGGTACCCTGAGCAAAGTGTTAATAGAAAGGGCATCAATTGTATGCAAACAAGTGAGTGTCTGCGATTACCATCACCAGCCTCCTATAGGTATGCATGCAGTACCGTGGAAGTAGTCTCTGTTTTCTTATTCTCAAACTCGGATCAGCTTCTAGGCATTTCAGTGCTAGTTCCTGGCCAAATCCTTACAAATCAGGTCTGCCTTTGCTCCAGGTGATTTGCCCAGGATTCAGTGCACTTGGTTCTCTGCTCGGTACCCAAGCTGCTGGATTTCTGCTAAGAATTTCTTATTTTAGATCTCTTGCAGTTGGTTATCAGGTCATTTCTTCTGAGATTTCTGCTGATGTTTCCCCTTTTAAGATTTGACCCTTTCCAAAGGCTTTGAGCAAAAATAGTTAGTGAATTAAGGTCCAACCACAGCTCCAAATCATCAATTTTCAATTATTTTTATCCAGAGTATATCACGATCAACATTATACTTAGAATTCAGTATATATTCAGCTATAACAATTGAATTAAAAACATGCACAGTTAGCTATTGTATTGAAGTTAGCTTTTATTCATGAGAAGGTCAACACAATATAAGCATTTCCCAGAAATCTGGATTGATAGCTTTTGTCTTGCTTTTAATGTGGTGGTCTTTCACTGAATCACAAACAGGCAATGGTGCAGGTTGGTTTAAGCAATTTATTGCACAAAACAAACGAAGACAAAATAGAATAAGCCAATTTATACATAACATAAATTTAAAGATTTTAAAGCAGATGATAAAAATGTAATCCTTGAAACACCCCTTACATTACTCACATCAGAGAGAATTTGCTTCATTACCACACTGGAAATGAACTGTCTCTCCACAGATGCTTCCAGATGTGCTGAGTTTCTGTCTTTGTTTCAGATAATGAAAGTGTCTGCAGTATTTTGCTTTTCATACTCTTTTCACTTATGTGGTGTAATTGTTATCTGCCACTTTGCAGCTTGTGTTCAA
Source organism: Rhincodon typus (assembly GCF_021869965.1). Classification (NCBI taxonomy): domain Eukaryota; kingdom Metazoa; phylum Chordata; class Chondrichthyes; order Orectolobiformes; family Rhincodontidae; genus Rhincodon; species Rhincodon typus. The sequence continues at coordinate 2,951 of NW_025973555.1, forward strand.
CTGAGTACAGATCTTACTGCTTGCAAACACAGACTGCTTCATTGTCTGACAGTCGAGCAATTTGTCACTTATCCCACTTGAGCTTAGCTTTACCAGGTCTTGTTTTTACCACGTTCAGTCAACTGTTACCTTGCTGTTGAAGGTGCCTGCTCTCACCTTGTCTCTGGAATTCAATATATCACCTTTGTTTGGACCAGGACCAAAATGAGATCTGGAGTTATTGCTAAGAATTATTAATTGGAACTGTAAATAGCCTCTTCTATTAATTTGCTGATGATTGAGAGAACTCTGATAGACTATCATGTGCATCTTACTCAGCAATAACCAGCTTAGTTTGGATTCCACTAGGATCACTCAACCCAGACCTTATTATAACCTTGGTCTAAACATGGCTCACAATGAATTCCAGAGGTGAGGTAATAAGCCAATTGAATCTATCCAGCAATTTTTTTATGGACAAGTACACTATACCTAGATCATTTTCCATTCTCTCAGGTACCTGCTGGTCCTCTTGTTTTATTTGAACATTTTGTCTAGTGATATGTCTAATAATGGAGTACATTTTCCAGCTTTATGGACAAGTTGTTCAGGCGTGCGCAGCCTTTCCTGTGTCTACCATACTCAGCCTCGTCTTAATGTCACATGGATTGAATATTTTCAGCCTTGTCTTTTGCACTCACATGTAAGACCTAGCCATTGTTTTGAACAGGGAGATTTCACACAAGCTCCTTCTCTTGTTAATGGTTTGTATCAGCATTCATGACTTTGTGTGCCAAGACTGCAGAGCTTCAACCTGATTACTGGTTATGAGATCTTTTAGCTCTCTCTGCTCCTGCTCATTATAGTCCACTGTTGTGGCTTCACTAGTTTAGTCCCTCATGTTAAATTGTTCCTTGTTCTTCTTCTAACCATTGTTCTACATTCCACATGGACAAATTACTAGTTGCCAGATTTGATGCTAATAATAGAGTAAGGTAAATACTACCCATCAGGTTACAGAGTGTGATGGATTACAATATTGCTGTTACTTCAGATGACTCATACAGTTCATGGGCACTAGTCTTAAAATATTGGATACACCATTGTCCTCTTGTATTTAGCTTGTTGTAGTATCATAGAATATACCTCAGTCTGAATGTTTCGTTTTGTATACACAAAGACTGTGCGATAGTTACTCTTATAAATAGTGTCATGGACTGATATATCTGCAACAGTTAGACTGGTAAAGGTGAGATCAAGTAGGATTTTCTTTCTTTCGTTTCCTCACTAACTTGTTTCTAGATGGTTTGGCACCGATGACCTTTATGAATTGGTCAAGTCAATTTTTGCACGTACCACTAAGTCAACATTGCTTATTTATCAGTAAGTTGTTGAGAAATTCTGTGCTCTCACAGCCACAGTGGAAGGAAAGATTTTTTTAATTGGTTGATAGGCTGCTGAATAAACAGACTGCTTTGTGCTGCATGACATTGAGCAACATGCCACAAAAAAATGGAAGTGATACTCAGAGTGATAAGGTGAGTGAAAAAGGTGTAAAGTTTTCCTGGACCATGGGCGGTATGGTCCTCACAGTGCCGGGAACCAAGGTTCAATTTCACCCTCAGGCAATTGTGTGTTGGAGTTAGCACATTCTCCCTGTGTCTGTGTGAGTTTCTTCCAGGTGCTCCAGTTTCCTCCCACAGTCCAAAGATGTGCACATGAAGTGGATTGGCCATGTTAAATACAGGGATTGGGTAGATGGAAATGAGTCTGGGTGGGATGCTCTTCGGAGGGTCAGTGTGGGCGTGATAGGCCGAATGGCCTGCTTCTACCCTGTAGGGATTCTAAGATGCTATGATTCATTGGATATGGTTATGAGCACTAAGGCTTGTAGTGTTTTGGAGAAGGCAACAAAATGGGCATCTAATGTCTTCCCACCATTATAGTATAGAAACATCAGGAGCATCACGAGTAGACAATTCGGCCCTTTAAGCCTGCTCCACCATTCAAAATGACCATGGCTGATCATCCACCTCAGTACTCTGTTCCCACTTCCTTTGATCCTTTTAGCCCAAAAAACTACATTTAACTCATTCTTGACAATATTCACTATTTTAGCCTCAAACCCTTTCTGTGGCAGAAAATTCCACAGGCTCACCACTCTTTAGGTGAAGAAATTTCTCCTCATCTCAGTTCTACGTGGCCTATCTCATATCCTCACACTGAGATCCCTTGTTCCAGACTCCATGGTCATCGAGAACACCCTTCCTTTGTTTACCTTGTCTAGTCTTGTAAGAATTTTGTAGGCTTCTATGAGATATCCCCTCATTCTGCTAAGCTGTAGTGAACAGATCCAATCTTTCTTCATATGTCAATCCAGCTATGTACAGGATTATCCTGTACATTTTCTTATTGTCTGTAAACACCATTTATTTTATCTTTCTGTATTCTTGATTGGGGACTGAAATGCAAAAAGGACTGTTTTAAAATTTAAGGATTGCAGAGAGATTCCTGCACTTTTTAAAAGCAAGTTACCTGGCGCTCATTGTAAACTCTGTTTGCACTTTTGTTTAAGTTGTCGGGGAGGTTACTACAGACAAGACTGAAATGGAGGTATGCACAAAGGGAGATTTGGTCTACAACATATCAATTCATAGAATTCCTACAGTTCAAAAAGAGGCTATGTGACCCATTGCTTCCACCCTAAACCTCTAGTGTATGTCAAACAGACACAGCAACCCCCTACCCCACTCTTAACCAAGACTAAGCCATGTGGCCCGCATATTCCTGGAAACTACAGGCAATTTAGCAAGGCCAATTTGCCTAACTTGCACATCTTTGTGGACAGTGGAAGGGAACCAGAGCACCCAGCAAAGACACACAGAGAACATAAAAGATCCACACAGTCAATCTCCCAAGGCTGGAATTGAACCCAGGTCCCTGGTGCTGTGAGGCTACAGCACTCTGTAGCTGATTGTTCTGTGTAATGTGGAATGCCAATGACAAAGCCTCTGCCAGACTATGCGGTTGGTTCCCATATAGCTGAACATGTGTGAATGATTAGTCACATGCCATCTGACCCCTCTGGAAAGGAAGGAGCTGTACTCTCTCTACAGTTTCAAGCCTGAAGAAAGCCAGTTTATTGCTCCTATCATTGCTATAAATTTTGACTCATCATCACTAAGTCAGAGACTTGTATGTATAAACTAGTCATTTTATACCTCCTGTAAGCGTGTGCAAGAACCTGGAGAAGGAAGATTGAAGAGAAGAGTCCTGGTAAGCCAAAAGGATCATCTTATCAGATGATAAGAATAAAGACAATTGCACTGCCTTATGAGTCTTTCCCTCTGCCCATAACACCCATGTATTATTTTGTGTCTGTCTACATCTATCTATATGTTTGTGTAAAGAAAATTATGAAGGGTGTTAGAAGAATTAACATGTTGATCAATCATAATTGTTTATTTATAGCTAGAATCCTTTTATCTGTGATAAATAATCATTGTCAAGTACAAGGGGTGCCTGGTCAATACTTTCTGTCAACTTATGTTTAAAGTACAGGTAAATCGAGCAATTTTCCATATTTTTGTAACATCTTTGACCTCTTTGACAATTCTAGGAATTGTGAGGTTTGATTTTCAGTGTGCTGCCCAGTGAGTCATAACATTAGCAGAATTGTTAGAAGCATGACTGCCAATTGGGCCAGACATTGATAAATTCTAAAACTGAATGAATGGTTATGATATTGAGTGGTATATTGCTCAAATTTGTTGAATCAACTGTTTAGATACAAGAAAGTAACATACCATGGGAGTACCTTAACTTGAACAACTAGGCTAGTGAAAAAAATGTGACTTAAGTTAGGAAGTTAAATTTTTGGTAAGAGGCATAGAAGTAACATTAGAGGAAAAGTGAAAATAAATTACGCTTTTACTCTTCCAGGGGGAAAAAATAACGGGACAGAACATGATTGTGTCTTTGTCCTACTGCTTCAGATTTGGAGGTGAGAGTTCTGCTCAAGAGTATTTTCATGATTATCCACAATATAATAGAGCAAAAAGAGTTAAAGGTGAGAGACATAAAAAGTAAAGTTAAATATACCATTCATAGAAAGTTACATTGAAAGTTAAGTAGAGTTCACACAGTCAGTTTAAAATTCTGTGGGAGAAGATATGGTAAAACATGTGAGTGTGGAGTGTGCTTTTTACTGAAGTGGTAATTCCTTTGTTTCTTTGATTTGTTTGGGTGTGTGCAGGTCTATGTCCAGTGACTCGATCAACTAGAAGCTGTTTAACTCTCTGTAGTCTAGTTATGTATGTCATTCCAAAACAGATGTTGTTTAAAGTGTGTATTCAACTGAATTTTAAAATAAGTGAGAAGGTTTAGCTATAACAAACTGAAGGAGAATAGAGAATTTTGCTTTAATCGATTAAAGGAATGTGAAGTTGTATCATTCTGTCCATTGAAGAGCTTGCCTCTGGCTATTGCTGTACTTATCATATTGGCTTGCGACAACTCATTTTTTCTTTAGTTTTAATTCCAATTGCTTTAAACACACTTGAAAGAATAAGGATCAAGACTGTTGATGCAAGTTATTTCTTTTCTTTTAAAAAGCACTTGCTATTTTATCATTTTGACTTGATTTTAAACTGTTGGAATGTGTAAATGGAGAATGTAAAGTACATTTTGGGGAGATTCTAGTTCTGAAGGAGGGTCACAGGATCTGAAACATTAACTTGCTTTTCTCTCCACAAATGCTGCCAGACTTAAACAAAATAAAGAACTGCAGATGCTTAAAGTCTTGAAACAAAAACAGAAATTGCTGGAGAAACTCAGCAGGTCAGCACATCCAACCCATTTTCACTTACACGTTGCCCCCATTATCAGAGATAGCACAGTGTGGAGCTGGAGGAACACAGCAGGCCAGACAGCATCAGAGGAGCAGGAAAGTTGATGTTTCGGGTCGGGACCCTTCTTCAGAAAACTGCATCTGTTGTTCTTGCTATCTCTGTTATAAACAGATCAGGTTTGAAACACGTCTGGGTATTTTAAAAACAAGTCCCTCAAAAGAAAAGAGAATTAGGGGGAAAATGATCTAAAATCTTGAAATTGGCAAAAGCAGATTTAAGCTTTATTTCATTCAAGGAAAAATATCATCTGGTATTTTTAGAAATATCCTTTGTATGGAAAAATAGAACCAAATTGGTTGAACAAGTGTTTCTTTAAAGGAGGTGATGTCATTTCAGCCAGGCAATTTTTGCTCCAACCTTTTTCAAACTGGCAGAATTAACCCTTTCTAACAAGTAGGTTAAGTTCACCGTATTTAGTTTGTTGAATGAAATATTATTTATTATGAAATTTTAATTTTCTAAATTGATAGTGATGTCTGGACTGAATGAACTCATTCAGCCTCAAGCTATATGTTTTGTTTCTGAGAATAGGCAGACTATGAGATCACAGGCTACAATTCTCTACAGTAGCTTCTCATATTTAAGAATATTCATGAGAACATGATGACAATTTGGACTGAAGGCTTTTTTTTGAGAAGAGGACTTGGCATGAACTCATTCAGATCATTTCCATTTGTTGCTGCTTGTTAGCTTTTGTGATAGGCCTGATTGGATACTATTAGTGAACTTCCATCAGACTGTAAATGCTATTGTCTCTGATACATTGATTTTTAAACAGTCTGGACGTAATTGTTTCCAATGCTGAAATTGACAAAACAAAATTGATATGAGCCATTATTCCACGTACTCAAAGGGAACATTAACAGTGTTTAAGGGGATTAAATAATTTAATTTGAAAAGGTTAATGCAAAGAAATTCTAGGTGGTTTCTGAGTGCCAGAAAGGATATTTTTCATGTGAAAATCAATCACAACTATTTGAATTTAGAATTAATGCAATTTGGTGGATTACAGAGGAAGTTATTATCCAGTGTAATGCATGCATAATTTGTTGTTTCAATTAGGTGTACTTACATGTTAATAATCTAGGAATTAATAGTACTGCTGCAAATGGATAAGGAATGAGATAGCAGGAACTGCAGATGCTGGAGAATCT
>NW_025973556.1:0-8993 GCF_021869965.1 Rhincodon typus
CAGCTTTCCTGCTCCTCTGATGCTGCTTGGCCTGCTGTGTTCATCCAGCTCCACACCTTGTAGTCTAATGGTGACCTTGTAACTATTGTCACTTGTTGTACAAACCCGTCTGGTTCACTAATGTCCTTTAAGGAAGGAAATCTTTGTTCTTACTCTGTCAAATCTCGCAGCAATGTGGTTTACTCTTAGCTGCCCTCTGGAAAATTAGGGATGGGCAATAAATGCTGGACCAGTCAGCGATTCCCTCATTCTGTGAATGAATAAGAAAAAGATAAAATATATTGACAGGGAAACTGAATCAATGGATTTTAAGTTTCTGGTCAATCCCCATTATTTTAGTGGTTACCAACAAAAGATGCTGTAACCAATCAGTGGGACAGACAGGATGTGAGAAGAAAGAAATGGCCTAGTTCCTCCAAGCTCCAGATAGTCAGAGAGAGAATAACGTGTCCTGAAAGAGATGTACCTGGACTCTTGGAAAACCTGAGACACTGACTACGTGGGAAGCTAAAGCATTTGAGGAACAATATTCTGACATTTGGAACCCTCTAAGAAAGTCCCCAACTTGGAGTTAGATCAGAGACTTCAGGAGGTTCTAACTGATTTATCTTAATAGTTAACCAGGAAAAGTTTAAGGATTAAAGCGTACTGTAACGTCTGGATAACTATAACCCATCTGACCACTGCACAAATTTCCCCTTCTCAAAACAATTACTGATCCATCCTGCCCCCACCCCAGACATGCATTTTCCCTTCCCCCACACACCCACGATCCCTCAACATCTAGTTACCTGACATGAGGACCTCATCATCGACCTTTCAACCCTATTCCTCTCATTAACCTTGTTGGGTCCTAAACAATCCAAAATAATCCATCCTATGTGCACAAAACCCATTCATTCTAAAGTCCAGTCTCAAAAACTGTTTTGAAAGAATTTTCATGGCTACAAAAATACTTCCATGTTAATTATTAACCTGAGACCCATAAGTTACCAACTCAGTAAATCAGAAACCAAACTTAGATAAATAATATTAAAACAAAATGAATATAAATCCCACAGTGAACATCACAATACTGGAATGCAGCAGCTGTGGGCATTAAAAAAACAGAAATACTATGCCCTCCAACATCAATCCTGCACTGAATCGATTCCAGGTCTGTTTCCTATGGTCAAACCATCTGGGACAGACCAGACTCAGAAGTCTGACCCTAAAAATGGCTAAAACCCATATGAGTCAATCTGCTGTGATGGTAATGGAAGATCTGGGCCAATGTTTCAGATCAATGTTCTTTCAACAGAACCTTCTATTTTACTGAAATAAGACAAAGAACTGCGGATGATGGAGATCCAAACCAGAAACAGAAATTGCAGGCAGAACTCAGCAGGTTTGGCAGCATCTGTGGGAAGAAAGCAGAGTTAACGTTTTGAATCAAGTGACTCTTCATCAGAACTCTTCATCTGATGATGAAGAGTTGCTGGAGAAACTCAGCAGGTCTGGCAGCATCTGTGGAGAGACAGAGTTAACATTTCCAGTCCAGTGAACCTGCTTCAGAATGCCAGACCTGCTGAGTTTCTCCAGTAATTTCCATTTTTGTTTCAAACCTTCAGAATATTTTCTGACCATTATTTGGAAGAACAATGGAAGTCCCATTGTTGTCCTGCTAGAGGCACTGTTGGTCCATCAAAAAGCTATGAACTCAGCATCACCACTGAAACTGCTTGCTGTTACAGCAAAACTGTGATCTGAACCCAATGAACATGATCTATTGACTGAAATAAATGTTTCAATAGCAAAAACAAAACAGATATTTTGGAAACAATGCATTTAGTTATTTGTAAAATATTGAAAGTCCAACCTCTGATTGCAGAGTTTGTCTCTGGGTCATCAGACAACAAGTTGATGGTCTTAGTTTTCTTCTGTTATTACAAGACAACTATTGGGCATAGCTCTCGGTGTTTAAGCCCCTAGGTCTTTTTAACCTACTGCAGGTAAGATCCAAACTGAGTGTCCATGTCATGTGTACATCTGCAAGTATTGTGTTTGTGTGAGTGAGTGTCTGTGTATCCTGTATTCATTCATAGGATGAGGGTGTTGCTGACCAGGCAGCATTTATTGCCCATCCCTAATTGCCCAGAGGGCAGTTAAGAATCAACCACCTTGCTGTGGGTCTGGAGTCACATGTAGGCCAGACCAGGTAAGGATGGCTGTTTCCATCCCGAAAGGACATTAGTGAACCAGATGGGTTTTTCTAACAATCGACAATGTATTCATGGTCATCACTAGACTCTTAATTCCAGATTTTATTTATTGAATTCAAATTCCACCATCTGTCGTGGCGAGATTTGAACCTGGGTCCCCAGAACATTAACTGGGTCTCTGGATTAACAGCCCAGCGATAATGCCCCTAGCCCATTGCCTCCCAGAGAGAGAGAGTGTGAGAGACAGCGAGTGAGAGAGAGAGTGAGAGAGAGTTAGAAAGAGAGAGAGAGGGAGAGAGAGGGGGTGAGAGAAAGAGAGAGAGAGAGCGAGAGGCTGAGAGAAAGAGAGGGGGAGAGAGAGAGAGGGGGAGAGAGGGAGGGAGAGAGAGAGAGAGAGGGTGAGATAGAAAGACAGCGAGAGAGAAAGAGAGTGAGAGGCTGAGAGAGAGAGAGAGGAGGGGAGAGAGAGACAGAGAGAGAGAGAGACCAATTTGTGAAGCAAGACAGACAGAGCAAAATAACACCATGATCCCAGCTGAAGCTACCATTGATCCGAGAATGAAAACCATCTTGATAGATCATATGTTCATTTTTAATTTGGTTCATTAACAATGTGGTTAGTCTTGGAAGTAATTCTCATTTCAGCTGAAGGTTCAACATAGGAAGCTTCCAAAGTTTGGTTAGAAATCTGCAGCTTGTCAGAACTGAGATCTGTGGAAAAGTTCATGTCAGCAGAATTGGAAAGGAATCATTGTCTTCACCATTCACAGTGGGGAAACTATCAGGAGTCAGTTAAGTAGAAGATTAAGGAGTTGAGAGAGGGGTGTAATGTAGTCTAGAGGCTTTTTTTTACTGATAGGGTCAGGAAACAGGTTGGAACTTTGTGATGTGATTTAAAATCATTCTAACAGTCACCTACATTTAAAGAACTTGTTTTTTCTTCTTTTATATAATAAACATCCATTTTATTGTTAAAGAAAATGTGAAACCTCTTGTGAATATAATTCAGTGACTCATCACCATGTTAATTAACTAACAGGAAACTAAACATATGATGTATAAAGCAAAACTTCATCTTGGGATCTGGTGAGACCACACTTGAAGTATAGTGTACAGTATTGATCATCTCATTGCATTGGAAGTTGTTCAGAGAGTAATACCTGAAATGGGTGGGTTGCTTTATGAGAATAAGTTGGATGAGTTAGGCTTGTATCCACTGGAGTAAGAGTTGACTTAATTGAATCATAGAAGATCCTGAGAAGTCTTGAGGGGGTGGGTATGGAGAGGATGTTTCCTTTTGTCAGAAAATCTAGAACTAGGGATCATTGTATAAAACAAAACGGTGGTTTCCCATTTAAGACAGCAACGAGGAAACATTGTTTTCTCACAGAGGATCATGAGCCTTTGGAATTTGCTTCCTGAAAAGACTGTGAAAGCAGAGTTTTGGGATATTTTTAAGGCAGAGGTTGGGGATTCTTGATAAGCGAAGACTATCGGTGTTAGCTGGGAACGTGGAGTCATTAGATCGGCCTTGATCTTATTGAACAGTGGAACGGGGTTGAGGGGCCGATTGGTCTACTCCCGATCCTAATTTGTATCTTCTTATGTGCCTTTCCTCATCATTAAACAAATGTCAGCTGTAATGATGTGTAGATTGATGCATTGATTTCCCAACATCTTTATTCCATCAGTTGAAGAGGAGATTATACGTTTGTGAATAGAAAGAATATTCGGGGTTGTTGGGAAAGGATAGGAGAATGGCAGTGAATCAAACTGCTTGTTCAGGAGTGGGCTGAATGGCCTCTTTCTGTGCTGTAAAAATTCTTTGGTTTTGGTAATTAAACCATTTATCATTTCTGTTTAGACATGTGCTGTTACAACAATACAAGTCTTGAACCTCTAAGAACAAATCTCTTCTGATCAGCTACCCTGGCTTTAGACTTGGCAGGACCCAGATGAAAATGGATAGAAACTGTGGTTATTGGTGGCATGCAATGAAATTCTGGGATATTCTTTCATATCATTTCCTGGTGAATACAATCTCACACACCAACTCCACATGGGATCTTGTGTAGTTATTAACATTGACTGCATTCTTGTATTCACCAATTCACACCCAAAGCTCTCCTGTCACTCACCATCTCTAAGAATGTGCCGCTGTTGTAATATAATGGTAAATTCTTCAGTGCCACAAGCAAACTCACCAACTTCCTCACTCACTTTCTAACTCTGCATTTGTAACTTCCCATTTGGGGTGGGTTTGCTCATCCAGTTTAGTGAAGATTGTTCTGAGTGGTGCAGGTTTTGTTGTGTTGGGAACAAGAAAGTTTATTAGCACATTGTACAGTTCCAGGCCAACACTGATTAACAAACCTGCTTTCCTGTGCTCAGGAAACATCTTATTCTGGCTCTGAACCTGTCACTTTCGAGTTTGATTATATTGCTAGCTGTGGATGGTGTTGAGCTGACTCCTGACTTGCGCCTTGTAGATGGTGGGACAGGCTTTGGGGAGTCAGGAGGGGAGTTACTCACCACAGGATTCCTAGCCTCTGACCTGCTCTTGTAGCCAATGTGTTTATAGAGTCATAGAGTCGTAAAGATGTATAGCACAGAAAAAGGCCATTCAGTCCAACTCGTCCATGCTGACCAGATATCCTAAGTTAATCTAGTCCCATTTGCTAGCATTTGGCCCATATCCCTCTAAACTCTAACTATTCATATACCCATCCAGATGCCTTTTAAATGTTGTAATTGTACCAACCTCCATCACTTCCTCTGGCAGCTTGTTCCATCAGCTGTGAAATTTCACTGTTTGTTTGTTTTTCTTGGACTGAACTCCAATTTCCAGAGATGCCTGTACTTTCACAGTCAGTCAGCTATGAAAGTTTACTGCTCAGTTTTTTGATGAACTCTAGAGTCATTCTCGGACCTCCCATGTGGTCGCTCCTGAAACCCCTGCTCTCTCCCTTTCTTCACGTTAAAAGTATTGTTGTTTTTGATGTTGCTTTTATATTTCCAAAAACAAAGCAAGAACTTATAAAAACAATAATTACTGCTCTAAGAAATCAAGGAAATTAACTCCAGCACTGAAAAAACCTCAATAAAGGGACAGTTCTTAAAGCCATGATTCTCTCCCATTCAGTTTCTGGCCAAGGATGTTGATAGTGGGATTTTTCATTGATGGTGTGACCATTGACTGTCAAGGGGTGGTGGTTAGATTGTCTCTTATTTGAGATGGTTGGCATTTGTGCGGTGTGAATGCAAATGATAAGATCATTTGAACGTGGGAGGGAGAACAGCTGAAAGGACATAGACCTAACCTTGTCTCCTTACAGCCTCTGTTACAAACTCTAACATATGAAGGGAAAGCAGAGTTCATGTTTCAAGTACAGACCTGTAGAAGGATCACTGGACTCAAACTGTTAATTCTGTTTCTCTCTTCACAGATGCTGCCAGACCAGCCGAGTTTCTCCGGCAATTTCTGTTTTTGTTTCAGATTTACAGAATCCACAGTCCTTTGTTTTATTGGAACATACCAATGGAACACATTTGTTCAATTGCTGATTGTGCAATAAGCTGTGCCTTATCAAAGACAGGAATGTCTTCTCATTAGACAACTTTTGACCTGAGCTGAAGTATTATGTGTAGTTGTAGCTGCCACAATATAGGGAAGATGTGAACACGTTGGGAAGAGTGCAGAAGGGATTTACAAGAATAGTTCCAGCAATGAGAAAATTCAGTGATGAGGATCGATTGAAGCAGTTGGGACTGTTCTCTCTAGAGAGAAAAAGCTGAGAGGGAGATTTGATGGAGGTTTTTAAAACTATGTGCAGGCTGGATAGTGTAGATAGGGAGAAACTGTTCCTGTTCGTAAAAAGAACAAGAATGAGAGGGCCCAGAGTTAAAGTCATGTGCAAAAGAAGTGAGAGTGAGGTGAGGATAACGTTTTCACACAATGAGTGGTTAGTGTGTGAATGCACTGCCTGGAAAAGTGGTGGAGGCAGGTTCAATTCAAGCATTCAAGGGGGGCATTGGATGCTTATTTGGATAGAAATGGTTTGCAAAGGTATGGGGATAAAGGCAGGAGATTGGCGAGAGGTTATGATACTTGTTTGAAGAGCCAGTGCAGACATGATGGGCTGAATAGCCTTCTCCTGCACTGTAACATCTCTGTGTTTGTGTGAGGGTTTCCCTTTGTCACACGAGACAAGTCAGGCTCTGTAGATCCCTACCCAGAGAGAGAGGGTGAAGTGCTGGCAGCAAATTCACTTCATGGTGCCCAGTGATCCAGATATAGCACGATGAGCAGTGGGAGGCTTCAGCATGCAACAAGCTGCTTAGGCAGGATTAGACCAGGCTGGCAGTCATGAGATTCTGGTTCTCTGTGATATTTAATTCCTCAGCAAGTTGGAGGACTATGTTCGATTCCAGTTGTTATATGAGCCAAAGCTGTGCAGGGAAGAAAATGACAAGATGATGGCACCAAGATTTCACCCTGTTACTCAAATCAGCTTAATTACAGTGCGGAAAGAAGCTGCTGTAACTCAGATCCTGTGGTGGTTGAAGAATATTTTTAACTTTACTGATGCTAGCAGTTTTCTATCCTAATATGCAAAAATAAGTTGGTGAGTGATGGGAATTGTGGCAGAGAGAAGGTGACAGCTTCTGTTACTTGATAGTTGAACATTTGCTCAACTTTAACTATCTCACTCTCTCGTAACTTTTAATTGAAATAGTCGTTTAGTCATACATACAGGACTTGTGCACTGCGGGAAAAGACACTGTTCCATCAGAACATTTCCTCCTGCTCTCATTAGGACTATTTGAGAAAAATACCAACATAAAGAGAAAGCAAGCTTTTCATACTGTATGAGAAGGCAGTGCTGATCAATCAGCAAGTGGATTGGTAGAGGTATTCTGCTCCTATGATGCTGCTTGGCCTGCTGTGTTCATCCAGCCCTGCACCTTGTTGTCTCGGATTCTCCAGCATCTGCAGTTCCTACTATCTCTGGTAGAGGTATTACTTTGGAGAAAGAACCAGTTAGATCATGGCTGATAGTTACATTTAAACCAGGCAGGTTGACTCTGATTGGTCCAGGCATTGACATTGAGAATGAACCAAAGAATAGACAGAGATGCTCAAATAGGGTCAAAGCCATGCTGGAGGTAATAAAAAGGTAAAGTTTCTATAGCGATAACACAGTGTGGAGCTGGAGGAACGCAGCAGGCCAGGCAGCATCAGAGGAGCAGGAAGGTTTCGGGTCGGGACTCTTCTTCAGAAAAGAAAGTTTCTATAGTCTTGCTCTCTTATTAGAGACAGAGATAACTGGTGGTGCTTTAACCTGAGGGTCATCATTTCTCACATAGAGAGTCCTTCATGGTAACCTTGGTGTGTGCAGGAATTGAACCCATGCTGTTGGTAATAGTCTGCATCACAAACCAACAACTTGAGCTAACTGACTCCCATCTGGCTTGTGATGCAGAATGCTCACCGAGGATTGCACAATGTTCAGCAACATTCGTGACTCCTCAGATACTGTAACAATCCATGTTCAAACGCAACAAGATCTGGACAATATCCAGATTCAGGCTGACAAGTGGCAAGCAACATGTACGCCACACAAATGCCAGGCTATGACCATCACCAATAAGGGACAATCTAACCATTGCCCCTTGACATTCAATGGTGTTACCATCAGTGAATCCCCCAGCATCAGAATGCTGGTGGTTATCATTGACCAGAAACTCAACTGGACTCACCACATTAACACAGTGGCTACAAGAGCAGGTCAGAAGCTGGGAATCCTGCAGTGAGTAACTCTCCTCCTGACTCCCCAAAGCCTGTCCACCATCTACAAGGCACAAGTCAGGAGTGTGATGGAATACTCCCCACTTGCCTGGATGGGTGCAGCTCCAACAACACTCCAGAAGCTCGACACCATCCAGGACAAAGCAGCCGCTTGATTGGCGCCACATCCACAAGCATCCACTCCCTCCACCACAGACGCTCAGTCGCAGCAGTGTGTACAGTGTACAAAATGCACTGCAGAAATTCACCAAAGTTCCTCAGACAGCATCTTCCAAACCCACGACCACTTCCATCTAGAAGGACAATGGTAGCAGATACATGGGAACACCATCACCTCCAAGTTCCCATCCAAGACACTCACCATCCTGACTTGGAAATATATTGCTGTTCGTTCACTGTCGTTGGGTCAAAATCCTGGCATTCCATCCCTGAGGGGATTGTGGGTCAACTCACAGCAGGAGAACAGCAATGGTTCCAGAAGGCAGCTCACCCCCATCTTCTCAAGTAGGGACAAACAATAAATGCTGGCCAGCTAGTGACACCACAATAAAAAAAATGAGTGAGCAGCTCTATGGCCTGCTGGGACTATGGTGACTTTACCATTGCGCAGGATAATTGTTATGTTAATCAGATTATTTCTTGCTGCATTTCTCCAGCAATTTCTGCATTTGTTTCCCATCATTTCCTCTTAAAGAAGATGAATTCTCTCACAAAACTGTATCAAGGTGGAGTCAAACTCTTCCTTAACAATGACCCCTGCATTTTCTGGCAAACATGCTGCAAACATTCCCCTCTCTAAACCCCAGGCTGTAACCTTCTGCAGCAGGACATGTGTACAACCTTGCCTTGAGTGTTATCCCCATCCCTGAATCCTGGCTGCAGGCTCCCAGCTCTGTCTGTCCCTGTAACACACACACACACACACACACACACACAGACACACACACACACACACACACACACACACACACACACACACACAC
>NW_025973557.1:0-5073 GCF_021869965.1 Rhincodon typus
GGGGGTCGAAGGGAAGGGTGGGTCTGTATGGCTGCAAGGCGGATGCACACTCGCTGATCTCTCCCTTTATCCTCCTCCATTCAGGGCACGGAGCTTGGACCGAGTCCCTGTGAGCTGGAGACAGACCATGGGCCGCCGACCTGCCCGCTGGTGAGAGGGGAGAGGATCCGCAATATCACGCGCCCCTCCACCCCCCCGCGCTGCCCGCCCATCACCCAGCATCCCGTCTAAAACAAGACTCGGGGCTTTGTATAGATTCCCGAGTGCTATCCTGCTTCCCTTTCCCCCAATATTGAATTCTCAGCGCTGCCTCATGAAGTTGAATAGCTGCTCCTCTTGACGTGGCTGCCTCTGTCTTTTTCCTCCTTCCACATATACAGGCTGTGTGGAGAGAGGTTTGCTGTGAAGCTGGAGGTTAGCTACATACATGCACCCATGCAAAATCACGCCCCCAGGGTCCCTGTTAAACTGTTCATGGTTTTCCCCTACCCAGTGAGTGCAGGAGGGAACAATGCAGTAGCTTGGTGCTGCCCACTGCAGCTGATCAGCTTCTCTGGATTCTAGAGTAGTTCTTTCTATGCACTGGTGTGTAGAGCCTGTGGGGTGGTGCTGGTCACAGCTGACTTACCTTTTCAGGCATTTCAGCAGTGTGCACTGCAGCCAGTTAGCTTCAAGTGTGAATTTGCCCCTGGTGGGGGTGCGGGGAAGCAGGGAGGGTGAGCTGTTTGATTCCGAAGCTGCCTGCTTGCTGTCATCTCCTCACTTTGTGTCTCTAACTCTGTTGTCTTTCAGTTACAGATACTGTAAGAACAAGCCTTACCCCAAGTCCCGCTTCTGTCGGGGTGTCCCAGGTTTGTATTCTGCTGCAGTTTTCCCCTCTCTTCTCCTCTCTCCCCCCACCCCAGTCTTTACGATAGAACCAGTCCAGAGCTGATTGGGTAATGGAAATATGGGACACTGTCATTCCACTTGTGTTGAATTTATTTGAGATCGGTGCGAGGGGTTGGGGGGGGAGGCTCTCAATGGCCTGGCTTTAATATTTCAGCCCAAGACCCCCTCTCCCATTGCTTTGTGATGCTTCATTCCTGGTTGTGACTATGGATTTTTTTTCTCCCTCACCACCCCCACCCACTGCAGATCCTAAGATCCGGATTTTTGATCTGGGGCGTAAGAAGGCGAAGGTGGATGAGTTCCCACTGTGTGGCCACATGGTGTCTGATGAGTACGAACAGCTGTCTTCTGAAGGTAAGTGGAGGTGACACTGTTCTTCCACATAGAATCCCTACAATGTGGAAACAGGCCCTTTGGCCACACTGACCCTCAGAGCATCCCACCCAGACTCATTCCCCGTAACCCACCGAACCTACGCATCCCTGGGCACTATGGGGCAATTTAGCACGGCCAATCCACCCTAACCCGCACATCTTTGGACTGTGGGAGGAAACCAGAGCACCTGGAGGAAATCCACGCTCACGGGGAGAATGTGCAAACTCCACACACAGTTGCCCAAGGGTTGAAACGAACCCGGATCCCTGGCGTTGTGAGGCAGCAGTGCTAACCACTGAGCCACTGTGCTGGCCCATGGTGGAGAATGTGGGAATTCCTTGATGCTGACCCTTTTGGCAGCATGGGGCGCCGCTCAGCATTGATATCAGGGTCTGGACACCAGACGCTCAGTCGGGAAGTTTTGTATCTCTGGATTTGCCATGTGCCTCATGCTTCTACCCTCTCTCTCTCTCTCCTCTCCCCCCAGCTCTGGAGGCAGCCCGTATTTGTGCAAACAAGTACATGGTGAAGACTTGTGGCAAAGATGGCTTCCACATCCGGATGCGTCTCCATCCGTTCCATGTGATCCGTATCAACAAGATGTTGTCATGTGCCGGTGCTGATCGGTGAGGGATTGCGCATCCAGCTGCTCCTCGATCTTAACAACTTTGTGTGCAGGGGCAACAAAGTGAAGACAAAAGATATTTATAATGGGGGTGGGGATGGCTCTGACTGGACAGGGTGTAGTACAGTGTACAGCTTCGTCCCCTCGGGGAAGGATAGACTCTCTCTGGAGATAGCAAGAATTGCTGATGCTGGATTCGCAGATAACAATGTGGAGCTGGAGGAACACATCAGGCCAGGCATCAGAGGAGCAGGGAAGCTAATGTTTCTGAAGAACGATCCTGACCTGAAACGTCAGCTTTCCTGCTCCTCTGATGCTGCCTGACTTGCACTGGAGGTTGTTCAAAGAATGTTCCTTCAGTTGATTGCTGGGATGAACGGGTCTGTCCTCCAGGATATTGCTAATAGCTGCTGAGACGATGATTCACCCCACCTCCCCAACCATTTGGGAGGATACCTACAACTGGGTTTTGTTATGGGATGAGGGTGTTGCTGGCCAGGCCAGCATTTATTGTCCATCCCCCTAATTGCCCAGAAGGCAGTTAAGAGTCAACCATATTGCTATGGGTCTGGCGTCACATGTAGACCAGACCAGGTAAGGATGACTGATTTCTTTATGAACCAGATGGATTTTTCCTGACATCAGTAATGGGTTTGTAGGCACCATTAGACCCATAATTGTGTGTTTTTATTGAATTCCGATTCAACTGTCTGCCATTCTGGGTCCCCAGAGCATTAGCTGGGTCTCTGGATTAACAGCCCTGTGATGATACCACTAAGCCATCACCTCTCCCTAAAGGTTGGAGGCTTGGATTCAGAATGAGGGTCTTCCAATTTAGACAGGTGAAGAGTTTTGATCGAGGGGGTCAAGGTAATGGGGGAAGCAGTCAGAATCAGATCACTGCAGTTGGATTGAATGGAAGGGCAAACCTGATGGACTGAATGGCCACCTCCTCCTGTTCCTGTGTGACAGGTTTGATCTTGTTTTTAATTGTTTCAGGATTGTTGTGAAATAGTTTGTGCACTAATCCATTATGTGCCCCCCCACTCCCCCCCCCCCCCCCCCCTACAGCCGGCTGACGAGGGTGGGAGGAGCTTTTGGCAAGCCCCAGGGCACTGTTGCCCGGGTGAATATTGGGCAGGTTATCATGTCAGTGCGCACTAAAGCCCAGCACAAGGAGCATGTCATTGAGGCCCTGCGTAGGGCCAAGTTCAAGTTTCCAGGCCGCCAGAAGGTAAGTGAGAGTTTTCGGGGGTGGGGGAAGCTGACCTGAGGGATAGGAGTCAGGACTTGAGGCCCCATCCCCTCCCCACCTGGCTGTGCCCAGCTACCTCTTTGCAGTTAATTAAGCCGACCAGCTTCTTGTGTGGAAGTTCTGGTGTGCAATGGCTGCATACAGTAAACTCTCTCTCTGGTTGTGTACGTGCTCTGTTGGTCTGTACAGAGTGCCTTAAGGGACCTCCGAGACAGGCCCTGGCTGAACATCAGTCAGGTATGACTCCCACTGGATGGGAATGTGTCTGGGGAGTTTTTATTTAATGTGTTTTCAGTCTCTCTTCTAACCCTTTTGATTGCTGACCCCTGTCTCTGTCTCCCTCAGATCCACATCTCGAAGAAGTGGGGCTTCACAAAGTTTAACGCGGAGGATTTTGACGATATGGTGGCGGAGAAGCGATTGATCCCTGACGGCTGTGGGGTGAAGTACGTGCCAGAACGTGGCCCCCTCAGCGTCTGGCGAGCCCTGCACGCGGTGTGAGCGCTCATTCTACAGTACAGCTTTTACCATTAAAAGAAATATCTTCATCCCCTGACCACTTGTGTCTCTGAGTCTACACTCTGGGGTGGGGTGGATGTGGAGCAGCGGAGGAGAAAGGGGCAGGGATAATGGGGGGGGTGTCTTGTCTCCTGTGTGGTCTTGGGAACACGGGTCACTGGGGTGAGGGGGACGTTCAGGGTAAATTTGGAATGGGAAGAGGAGTTGGGCTGTGGGGGTGCAGTTTGTGAAGAGGGAAGGGAATTGGCGTGGGGGTGCCTGAATGAGTTGCCTTGCACCAGTTGAAGTGGTAAGTCTCATCTGAGAGCTGCCACCCCCACCGAAGTTGTACTCCTTTGAGACTGGGCTAACCTGTCTGTGCAGCTCCAAAATAACAAGCCAACCCAATCTTCCACATCAATAAACTTCTACATTTAACCATTCAAGGAACAGAGTCCACTCTCTCCTCTCAATTTCATGATCTTCTGTTCCCCTTGGTTTTTTCCAAACTGCATGGACGAGGGTAAGGAACTGATGTCTCCCCTGAGCAACCCTTGTTGCTTACAGAAGGTCATCAACAAAGGAGCTCCCTGCAATCCATATTGCGAATCCGAAGGAAACTTGGACTGAGTGAAGGTCAGAGTTCACTGTGGGTGTCTCTTTCCAGTTTAATTTCCACCTCCACTGGGTAGTGGTCACTCACTGCTCCAGCCTGTGGGATTGAAACATGACGACAAGACAGGTTAAAAGTGGAGCTCTAGTGGGTCTATCAGTCAGCATGCAACTTGCCAAAGGTTGTGTCCCCACCTCGTCCTTGGACAGTCTGAACTCCACCTGGAAATGGAATGCCTTGGCTGATCCAGGCACAATAGCACTGTGAAACTTGGAGCCGTGTGCGATCATCCTGCAAGACAAGGTGAAGGAGGTGGGGGTGAGTTTGACAGAACGGTGAGGAAGGGCAGTTAAACCTCAGTACCTATTTCACGCGAGGCCATTCAGCCCCTTGAGTCTGTATTGAATGGCAGAGCAATCGTGGTTGAGAAAGGAGGGAGGGCTTTGCTGAAACTACAAGGTGCTAGTCAGTGCAAAGCTGGGTTACTGCTGATTAGTTTTGAGATCCCTTACCTAAAGAAAGATGGCCTGTCCTTGGAGGCAGTCCAGAGGAGGTTCATTCAGCTGATCCTGGGTATGGAGGGAACCCTCTGGGGAGGGCCTGTACTCGCTGGAAGAATGAGAGGTCACCATCTTGAAAGACAATATCCTTGTGGAGCTTGACGGGAGATGTGGTGAGTTTTGGGCCCCATCTCCACAGAAGGAAGTATGGAAGGGGGTCTGGAGGTTCTCTCCATGGGAACTAGGAATCACTTTTTGGCTTTGTCAGTTGTGTGGGGGAGTGGGGGGTGGAAAATGATCTTGGTGTGAAGAAGAA
>NW_025973557.1:5173-8993 GCF_021869965.1 Rhincodon typus
TGAACTGTCATAGGCGCAGTGGGTTCTCTGGGAGATGGTCGTGTCTTCCTTATCGCCGATTAGCCAGTGGAAGCTGGGGTCAGTGCGCAGTCGGATAGTTTCCTAGTCGCTGTGTGAGACATAGCTGCAACCTGCATTCAGATCCCCCAGCAACATCACGTCCTAGGGCAGGGGGGGAAGAGAGGACAGTCAGGCCCAGAGGGGAGAGGGGTGGTGTCAGGCGATGCTGTCTGTCAGACCTAAGTTGGTTCCCTCTTTTCCCACCCCACACGCCCGCAACCTCCTTACCTCGATGCCCCACTTGTTCCTAACTTTCTGGAAGACTTTGTAAAGCTCCTCCATCTCCTGCACCGCGTTGTCTGGGGTGGGTGTGCAGACCGAACAGAACAAAGTCTTTAATCGCAAAGAAGACAGAAGTTAGCTTGTCACTTCATTGCAGGAGCTGGGTCACAGCCACAAGCCAACAATTGCAGTCATACAGCAGCCTTTTGGCCCAACTTCCTCTGGCAGTTCGTTCCACGTACAAGCCACCTCTGTGCCCCTCGGCCCCCTTTAAAATCTTTTCCCTCTCACCTTAAACACGTGCTGTCTATATTTGAACTCTACCCTGGGGGGGAAAGACCTTACGTATTCTTCTTATCTATGCCCCTCATGATTTTATAAACCTCTATAAGGTCACCCCTTGAGCCCCCTACGTTCCAAGTGGGGGTGGGGGGTGGAACCCAGCTCCTCCTTATAACTCAACTCAACCCACGCACCCCCACCAAAGTCTCGGTAACATCCTTGTAAATCTTTTTTGCACCCTTCCACTTTAATAACATCCTATAGAAGGGCAACCAGAATTGTACACGCTACTCCAAATGTGGCCTTACCAATGTCTTTTATAGTCGTGAGAAGGTATCTCAACTCTTGTACTTCCACGTTCTGACCAATGAAGGCATGCCAAATGCTTTCTTCACCATCCTGTGACACCACTTTAAAGGAACTATGTACCTGCATCCCTAGGTTTCTATGTTTGACAACACTCCAGGGCCCTGCTATTAACTAAATGCTGTCCTGGTTTATTTTACTGCTGCCTCACAGCACCAGGGACCCAGGTTCAATTCCACCCTTGTGCAACTGCGTGGAGTTTGCACATTCTCCCCGTGTCTGTGTGGGTTTCCTCCGGGTGCTCTGGTTTCCTCCCACAGTCTGTGCAGCTATGGGTGGATTGGCCAAGCTAAATTGCCCATAGTGTTTGGGGATGTGCACATTAGGTGGGTTATAGGGGGATGGGTCTGGGTGGGATGCTCTGAGGGTCAATGTGGACTTGTTGGGTCGAAGGGCCTGTTTCCACACTGCAGGGATTCTGATCTATGATCTAAACTCCACCTGCCCTTCCTCGGCCCACTGGCCCAGTAGATCAAGATCCTGTTGTATTCTTAGATAACCTTCCTCACTTTTCACTATACTACTTACTAACTTTCTAACCATGCCTCCCATATTCTCATCCAAATCGTTTATCTAAATGACGAATAACAGTGGACCCAGCACCAATCATTGTGACACATTGCTAGTCACAGCCTCTAATCTGAACAACGACGCTGTATCGCCACTCTCTGTCTCCTATCGTAAAGCCAATTTTGTATCCAGTTGGCTAGCTCTTCCTGGATCCCATGTGACCCAACCTTACTAGCCAATCCACCATGCAGAATCTTATCAAAGGCCTTGCTAAAGTCCATGTAGACAACATCTGCCATTCTGCTTTCATCTACCTTCTTAGTCCCCTCTTCAGAAAACTCAATCAAGTTGGTGAGCCATGATTTCTCACCCACAAAGCCATGCTGAGTCTCCCTAATCAGTCCTTGCCTTTCCAAATGCATGTAGATCCTGTCGGTCATAATCTCCTCCAACAACTTACTCACCACTGATGTCAGATTCACGGGTCTGTAGTTCCATGGCTTTTCCTTGCAGCCTTTATTAAATAAAGGCGCAACATTAACCACCAGTCTTCCAGCACCTCACCCATGGCTGTTAATGATATAAGTATCTCTGCTAGCGGCCCCACAATTTCTTCCCTAGCTTCCCACAATGGCCTGGGATACACTTGATCAGGTTCCAGTGATTTATCTGCCTTAATGCATTTTATTTAAAACAGTGCCCTGCATTACAGCAGGTAGGGCACAGGGAGGGTGTAACTGAGCTACAGAGCTGGGACTGAGTTGAGATGCTGAATGGCCTCCTCTTGCACATGGAAGCATTCCCTGATGGATCAGAAGCTGTATCTGTGCCATAACTGCACATAACTCCCCCCACGCTCCCCCAAGGGTGAGAAACCGAGCTTTCGAAATGATCAATTAGCTGTTGCCCCAGGATGCAATCTCAAATCCTTACTGGTTCTTGGAGAATGGAACCTAGCGATGAACGGGTCTCGAGCGAAGACACCTGGCTAACCATTCTTGTTATCTTCATACTGGTAACTGTCTGTAATCATGACCGAGTCTGACCTGAGGAGACAAAGGCAACGACCTGAGGATGAAACAACTCCCTTCAAGTTCTCTGGCACGGTTGCTGACTTTTAGACTCCCCTGGGAGTAAACGCCAATGTCCCTCTTGTCTTTCTGACCACTTACTGTCTTTGTGCACCAACACATTGAGCTTCATGTACTGGCACACCTGGATCCCTCTGCACTATTGAGCTTAATGGCTTGCTGATGGTCCACAGCAGATACCCAAGGCTTCCAGCTGACTGTTGACAGCTTCCAGCAGACAACTGGGAAACACACTCAGCTGATGCCTGTTGAACGGGCCGCTATTCCCTGGAGTTTTGAAGAATGGGAGGGGGATTGACAGGGAGGAGATTGAGATGATGTTTCCCCACTGTGCACCCCCCACCCCCTGCCCAATCCTCCACCACGTGGTGGAAAATCTTGAGCGAAGGGGCCGCCATTTTAGAATGAGGTGTGTCTCCAATTTCAGATGGAGATGAGGATGAACTCTGCACAATCACACCCCGAGAACCTGGGGCTGGGTCAGTGACTATATTAAAGGCCTAGTTAGAGTTTCAATCCTCGAGGAGAGGGTTGTGGGGGCATGGGAGAGCAGAGTTGAGGCCACAACCCATAAGGTATAGGCCAACAAGACTGTGCCATTCAATCATAGCTGATATGTTTCTCAATCCAATTCTTCCGCTGTCTCCCCGTAAACCTCAATCCCCAATCTTCCTGAGAGTGGTGAAGGAAGGTTGGAATGACATTGTCCTGGGTCCTATTTCTGGGTGTAGGAAGCAACATGGCCCATCTCTGTAATCTCTCACCCCATGACCCCCCACTAATATTTGCCCATTGCTGTGAGGTACCTGTAGACAAAGACGTACTGTTCCTTATAATGGCTGCGACCCAGCCTCGTGCTGGCTTTGTAGGTGTAATTGTGAGTCACATCGAACCTGTGCAGAAAGTGGGAAGACAATGAGTCCCAACTGCATTGGCTAGAGCCTCCCTGGTCCAGGCTCAGTTGGTGAAATCCCAATTGGCCCAGGCGTCATCCATTATGCAGCAGCCAGGGAGACTAATCAGCTAAATATTTTCATTGGCGTAGCTCCACACCCATCCCACCCCTCCCTGGGAGCATTGATCATGGCTCCAGACCCATCGCACCCCTCGCCGGGAGCATCAATCCGAGCTCCAGACACAATCCCACAATGGGAGGTGACAGAAATAGTGAGGGGTGTAGGGGACTGGAGGAGGTGACAGAGATAGGGAGGGGGGTGTAGGGGGCTGGAGGAGGTGACGGACATAGGGAGGGGGTGTAGGGGGCTGGAGGAGGTGACGGAGATAGGGAG
>NW_025973558.1:0-8992 GCF_021869965.1 Rhincodon typus
CTACCCACTAACCTCATCCCGCCTCCTTGACCTGTCCGTCCTCCCTGGACCGACCTATCCCCTCCCTCACTCCCCACCTACATTCACCTTTACTGGCTCCAACCCCGTCTATCTTCTCCTTTTATCCATCTTCTTTCCGCCTCCCCCTCTCTCCCTATTTATTTCAGAATACCCTTCCCCTCCCCCATTTCTGAAGAAGGGTCTCGACCCGAAACGTTGGCTTCCGTGTTCCTCTGATGCTGCTTGGCCTGCTGTGTTCATCCAGCTCTACACCAACATTTTATACATGCTGGATGTATAAACAGGAGAAATCTCTATTGCTTTACAGGAACATGGGACAGAAGTAGGCTATTCAGCCCTTAATGCTTTAATTAGGTCATATTTGATCTGCATCTTAATTCCATAAGCTATTCCATATTCTTCAATTTTCCCTCAAAAAATCCAATAGGTCAAATGAATAATTCAACTTTGAATTTTTCATTTGACCTATCTTCAATTTCTTGAAGGAGTTGTGCTTCCACCACCCTTTGTGTGAAGATGTGATATCACCCTGAACAGTTTAGCACTAATTTTTATTGCTGATTACTCAATGAGAGAAAATAGCTTACTTCTATTTACCTTTCCAAGTACTTTGACCATCGAAAAAAAATTCCATTGCATCACGTCTTATCATCTATACTCAAGGAAATATAAGCCCAGGTCTCACGTTTTAATCCTTTTAGTCAGGTATTATTCAAGTGAACTGAAGTCACATCACTTCCAAAGTTAACACACTGTAACCTCTTCAGTCTGTAAACATAAGAACATAAGAACTAGGAGCAGGAGTAGGCCATCTGGCCCCTCGAGCCTGCCCTGCCATTTAATAAGATCATGGCTGATCTTTTTGAGACTCAGCTCCACTTACCCACCCACTCACCATAACCCTTAATTCCTTTACTGTTCAAAAATGTATCTAGCCTTGCCTTAAAAATATTCAGCGAGGTAGCTTCAACCACTTCACTGGGCAGGGAATTCCACAGATTCACAACCCTTTGGATGAAGAAGTTCCTCCTGACCTCAGTCCTACATCTGCTTCCCTTTATTTTGAGGCAATGCCCTCTAGTCCTCGTTTCACCTGCTAGCGGAAACAACCTCCCTGCCTCCACTTTATCTATTCCCTTCATAATCCTACATGTTTCTATAAGATCTCCCCTCATTCTTCTGAATTCCAATAAGTATAATCCCAGTCTACTCAGTCTCTCCTCATAATCCAACCCTCTCAACTCTGGAATCAACCGAGTGAATCTCCTCTGCACCCCCTCCAGTGCTAGTATATCTCTTCTCAAGTAAGGAGACCAAAACTGCACACAGTACTCCAGGTGTGGCCTCACCAGGACCCTATATAGCTGCAGCATAGCCTCCCTGTTTTTAAACTCCATCCCTCGAGCAATGACAGACAAAATTCCATTTGCCTTTTTAATTACCTGCTGCACCTGCAATCCCACCTTCAGCGATTCATGCACAAGGACACCCAAGTCTCTCTGCACAGCAGTGCGCTGCAATTTTTTACCATTTAAAACTTAGTCCATTTTGCTGTTATTCCTACCAAAATTGATGACCTCACACTTATCAACATTGTACTCCATCTGCCAGGCCTTTGCCCACTCACTTAGACTATCTATATCCCTCTGCAGACTTTCAGTGTCTTCTGCACACTTTGCTCTACCACTCACCTTCGTGTCATCTGCAAATTTTGACACACCACACTTAGTCCCCAACTCCAAATCATCTATGTAAATTGTAAACAATTGCGGTCCCAACACTGATCCCTGAGGCACACCACCAGCCACTGACCGCCAACCAGAAAAACACCTATTTACGCCGACTCTTTGCTTTCTACTGGTCAACCAATCCTCTATCCATGCCAATACATTACCTGTAATACCATGCAACTTCGTCTTATGTAGCAGCCTTTGGTGTGGCACCTTGTCAAATGCCTTCTGGAAATCCAGATACACCACATCCACAGGTTCCCCATTGTCCACCATGCAAGTAATGTTCTCAAAGAATGCCACCAAATTAGTTAAACATGACCTATCCTTCATGAATCCATGCTGGGTGTTCCCAATGGGACAATATATATCCAGATGTCTTGCTACTTCTTCCTTAATGATAGATTCAAGCATTTTCCCCACTACCGAAGTTAAGCTAACTGGCCTATAGTTACCTGCTTTTTGTCTACTTCCTTTTTTAAACAGTGGCATCACATTGGCTGTTTTCCAATCTGCGGGAACCACCCCAGAGTCCAGTGCATTTTGGTAAATAATTACTAGTGCATTTGCTATTTCCCCCATCACCTCTTTTAGTACCCTGGAATGCATTTCATCAGGGCCAGGAGACTTGTCTACCTTTAGCCCCATTAGCTTGCCCAGCACTGCCTCCTTAGTGATAATGATAGTTTCTAGGTCCTCACCTGCTATAACCTTCTTGCCATTCGTTTTCGGCATGTTATTTGTGTCTTCCACTGTGAAGACCGACACGAAATAACTGCTTAATGTCTTGGCTATTTCCTCATTCCCAGTTATTAAATTGGCCTTCTCGTCCTCTAAAGGACCAATGTTTACCTTCACCACTCTTTTACAATTTACATATTTAAAGAAACTTTTGCTGCCTGTTTTTATATTCTGAGCTAGTTTAAAGCTGAAATCTAGAAGCAACAGTTGTCCACATTTGTTTTGAGCAAGTCCATGGAACAAATTATGAAATAGTGAATGTTTTATGTTAAGCTTGTGGTTCTGCTTTTACTAAAGATTATGGCCTTTTAATACAGGAAGGAGAAACAGGTGAATGACAGATGAAGAAAAGTTGGCTAATCAGGTAAGAAAAATTTAAAAATCAAAACTTACACACTGGCAGCACATTGCAAATCTGGGAAAAGAAAATGTCCTCAAGTTTTTTTTAAATATAAAATGCTTAGCAAATAACTGTTATCCTTTGTTATACTTTGCCCAGCCTGCCTGTCATTGGTGCTAATTCCGAGTCACCGGTATCACCTGTTCCGTTGACATTATCTGCATTATTTTAGTACAGTACTTTGGAAACATAGAATATATAAATTTTACAGTTTAAAATGTTTTGTCATTGTCATAGGTACCCATTTATATCTGATTCACACACTTGTGGATAGATATTCTATTGTTATTTTGTGATCTGGAAAACTCCAAAATTCAGAAACGGCATCATCCACAAACATTCCAGACTGGAGAGATTACAGCAGCAGTTCCTAAACTGTTGGTCACAAGCTCCCCCTCCTCTGGGGCAGCAACAGTGACAGTGGAGAGGGGACTTTGGCTGAACAGCCATGGACCCAACAGATCAATTCCTCCAAATGGTAAAGGGCAGACGTGAACCAAATGTGCCCTGTTGCCTCAGGAAGCACTTCTAGATGGAAGCACCAAGTAGCCCTGGGACAATTGTGAGCAAACTTGGTAGGAGGCATACGAGTAAAACTCGGTCAACAACGAATGTTGGGAAAAGACCAGAATGTCAGGATACTGAGCAGCAGCTTCAAATTTTGTGTTTTAGCACTTGTTGCACAAGGTCCTTACCCTGAGCTGGAACCTCTCCTTCACAAGTATCAATATCTAGACCAAAAATGGTGCTTGTCGAAGAAGGACTCATCAGTGTTGGTGTCGAGACAGATGGGAAGGAAGGTGGCCCGAGTATTGTGTATGTGGTCAGGGGAGGGCAAGGAGAGGACTCATTATCATGTGCAGAAGGAAAAGGGAGAGATGATTACAGTATACATGTTGTGGACAGTGGAGGGGAACTTTAGTGAGTATTTTGTCCCTGCAGAATATGGAGACTCGACTGAAACCTATATTAAAACAGAATAACGTTTTTACAAAGTACTTTAAAAATAGATTTTTACATTTATGATGTATGTTGATCTATGATATGCAAATGCAATGATTACAAGCTGCTGTATTTCTTGTTCCCATTCCTAATTCGTACACTTCAATAAAATAACTATATTCTTTAACTTCTTATTTCATTAAGTTAGTACACAAGTTGAGATGAACAGAGACCTTTTCACCATGGGCTTATGTTCAAATATTGCTGAAGCTTTGTCAGAATTGTACAAGGTTAAACAGTAATTATTATATTTGCCATTTCATTCTTGAAACAAAAATTTTACTTTTTAAAAAATAAGAATTAGCAATTTGTAGCTAAATAAATACGAGATCTGCTATTCAGTTATTTTTCACTAGTTTGGAGAGGATCTGTAGCATTTGAAATGATACATTTATTACCATTGCCTATGCCGACATTAGAGATGCTCATTAATTATCAACTTTATTTTGTTTTGATTGTATATTTTTGGTTAATGAAAGTGTGGGATTATGCACGTGTTAAGCATAAACAGAAATTGGTTAGTCACACGAATCCTAATTCTGCGTCTCACAATTCTACATTAAGACAACATATTGCAACACCTGTAGGTTGTGTCAAGAATTGAAATGGTTTATTTGGCCCTGGCCTTCCTAAGTAAATGCTTTATTGCAGTCTAATGAATCACTATTCAGATTTCCAATAATTACAGATGCCGTTATCTCAATATATATTCGATATAAAATCTGGTCACAGTTTCTAATCTTTATCTTTGCTGATAGGATTTATCACAATCTTGATTAAACTCCTGCAGAAAAAGGTGTAAGTTGCTTAAGGAATTATATAGAAAATATTAAAATATCCTCAGTAATGGGCCCAAGTAAAGTTAAATCAAAATTCATGTGATATGCTATTTTACTGCAAGTCTCAGTGCAGAATTTAATTCACTTTTGGCTGGGACCCAGAGAACTAATATTCAACTTCAAAATAATATTCACCAGTTTATTAGTATGTATACCTCAGAATAGTAGTAGAAGATTAAAAAGAACAGATAAATGATGGAATTACTCAGTAGGTCTGGTAGCATTTACGAAGAGGAAACTGAATTAATGTTCCAAGTCAATGACTTTGTCAGCATAAGTAGATAGTTAAGTGATGTACAATGCATACATCACATATTCTGAGATAACGAAGTAAATATTTTCTTCAAGAGCCTTTCCTAGTTGCTCGAGCCCAATGAGCCCTTTGAGTCCACTTCTTCAAAAGATCATTCTAGGTAGTTTCACTCCCCTGCTCTTTCCCCATATCCCTGTAGTCTTTTCCTTCTACCAAGTATTGATCAAGTCCATCCTGAAAGCTACTAATAATGTATTAGTATGCATAACTATGCATTCGCAGTCTATCCATCCCAAATTCTAACTAATAATTGTGTGAAAAGTTCCCTCACATCATCTCTGCTTCTTTTTCCAATCATTTCAAATCTGAATGATTCTGATTCTTGCTATTCATACAATATTTCAATACGTTTTTCAAGGTCTTGGTCACTAACAGGATATCAAATTTTGATATCCTGCCTTAGAATTAGCCAGTAGGTTAAATTGCTCCCTGACTCCTGGGCTCCCCTTCTCAATGATACAGCCCCAGTTTCCTCAAATACTTTCTGAATTATCATTAAGGAAGGAGTGATACCTCTAATTGTGCAAATTATTTAGTGACCTACAGCCTACAAGAAAATCAAAGCCAGGTATGAATAAAACACACACACAAAAATTCTTGAAACCAAAGTGCAAATTGTCATCATTTAAAAAATGAATTAATTGAAACAGTTGTGTCCCTTTTGCAACATAACTTAATATGACGCAGTTGGCACTCATTGCTATCAAGATATAAAGCAGACAATTATCTCCAGCATGTCCTGCTGACGTGGAAGCCCAATTTGCTTGATTCCTCCATAAGCAGTGCTACACCTTGATCTTGTCAAGAGACACAGCACTAAAAACAATTACGTACTTAAAGATGTCATCCTTACCACTAAACATGATAAAAACTTCTTACGGCTTGTCCATTTTAAATGATTTTTTAAGTAACTCATTCTTAGCAATCTTTCTCACACTGAAAATTTACTTCTACAACAATGAAATATACTTCCTACAGATTTTAATTATTTGAATTTTTTTTAAAAAACAGGTCAAAAACGTCATCTCTTTTCTCTCAATTCCATTTTCCTTTCCCTTTCTATTTCGCCTTGTGTATGATTTTAAATTGAAAGATGGTGAAAAACACATTTTGTCAAAGCATTTTGCCTGTCACTCATCAGGACAATACACAAGAACACTAATAAAGGGGAAACCAACATTTATATTGCATAAGAACAGACTGCTAATAGATGGTTGCCACCGAGAATGCAGCTGTAAATGATTGTCTGCTACTGCCAAGCACTGTTTGGATTTCAAATAAGGCAGGTTGACTCTGGTCAGGGCATTGCCCTGAGAAATGCACCAGACAATGACCATCCAGTTTTGCTGAGTTGAAACAGGCACAGTATGCACACGTTCTTTCTATCTGCAAAGAAAAGGACTCTGCATGTTGATATGTAGGTTTCAGTACACGTAAATGCACTGCACCGTGAACCTAATTGATAATCCTAAATTGGGAGGACAGTTTCTCCAGTATGAGATTTAAGTCAGTTCAGGGGAATCAATCAAGTGTCTGCCACTGCATGGAGCTCCCACTCCAGAAAAGTATGGATAGAAATTTTAAGGTTGTTAGACCTGAAAAATTTTAGAATTGAGAGTTATTCTGACAAAGGGTTAGTGGAGTCAAAATATTAACTGTATTTCTCTCCACAGATGCTACCAGACCTACTGAGCTTCTCCAGCACTTTGCCTTTGTTTGTCTTTGAAGGAAACCATATTTCTGGATTACACGGGCAGAATTATGAATCATAGGAACAGGCCACACATCCTAACCTGTCCATGTCAGACCTTCTCGGAGATGCATACCCACACATTTATGGTGATACTGATGTCAACTGTCATTACAGAGACAGTGGAGAAGCTGCATCCTTTTCTATAAATATGGTAACCAGAACTGCATGCAGCGGCCCCACCATCATTTAACCTGGTTTTGATGCTTGAGCATAACTTCCCTGTTTTTCAGTTGTACCCATCTAGAAATGAAGCTTAGTGCTTGGATTACTTTATTCTGTTTTGGCCATGTGAACCTGTGGGGAAACTTTTAGTGTATTTGTACTCAGAGATCCCCACGTTCCACCCTTCATTTCACTTAGATTTACATCAAGTCTGTATTTTGTATTAAAAACAATTTAGGTGACTTCATAAAACTATAAGGCGTTTGCTGCCAACTGAAATGGTTGATGTAATTTGCATCAACCTTGTGTAAAAATAATTATTTTCTGTGAGTTCTTCTGGAGGTTTCCAAATGCTACTTTTGGATTTTTAAGGGCTAATTTTCATTCTCACTAACTCCTTTATTAGGTGATACAATCACATTACCTTTTGTATTTATATTAACAAACCACATATTTTAGTAGAAGTTAAGTTTGAGACCAAGTTATTAACCAAAAGAAGGGAATCGGCTTATATACAAGTAAAATTTGAGGGGTTAAAATCCACCCTCTCCCATCTTCTTGCTACCTGTTTGCAATGTCACAGCAGCAGACCACAGAATTGCCAGGTCAGAGACTGTTCCTGCCAACCATACGAGTCCAGACCCAAAACGTCAGCTTTCCTGCTCGGCCTGCTGTGTTCATCCAGCTCTACACTTTGTTATCCCTCTAAAGGTATATTATTCTACACAGACACAAGGAGCCTGAAGAGCTATATTCAAATCAGTAGGCTTACACTAGGGCATATTTAACTTTAGAAAGAAGTGATAAGTAAAAAGTAAAAAGAATTTGTTTTATTTTAAACCAAAGGTTGGGTGTCAACTTATAAATAAGATATGGCCAAAACTCAGGTTCAAACTTTACACAAGACTGATTATTACTCCAATATGTACAGCATAGGTATTTGGACTCTCACAGAAATAGAATTGGAGAATTCATTAAATTCTTGATAATCATCAACCCTCTAATAGCCAAGCACACAGGGAAAATAAAGTTTCTAGACATCAGTGTTTAACTTGGCACAAGGCAAACATAAGTAAGCAATTTTTTTTTTTCCAATGTAACTGATACAAACTTCTACATTTAAAATGCTATCACCTCAACATGCTTCACAGACTGATGAGGTTACAGCTAACCTGTTTCCATTGTTTATACACAAAGCAGGAAGATTTTAAACAGGTAGTTACTACACTTTTTGTTACAACTTAGATAACTATCTCAAATTTAAATTTAAGTATGGATTTGATCTGACATCAATAGAGTTTGTTGAAGATTCCAGCAATCATTCCAAACTTTGATCACTGTCTGTGTCAAAATGTGTTTCCTAATTTCACTCCAGGAATATCTGGTTCTATGTTTTAAGGTTATGCTCCCTAGTCCTAGCCTTTACTAAATTAATTTCTCTCATTACAAAGTTATAAACATTTCATTCAATAAAAGTGACTGTAGGGGTGACCCATACCTGCTTACATCAAAGCGGCCCATGTTTGAAAGACATAAAATGGCCAACGAGGACTAAACAACATGGAGCAGTCTGCTCTAACATTTAAAGTGAAACATATTAATACCTTGGAAGAGAGCTACCCAAGGTCATACAAAGGCCCTGCAACCCAGCATCCAAGACAGTTTTGATAAGTGGATGCCTAAGAACAGACAAATGACTGTAGTGTCATTAACGAAAGGATGTTGTCCCACTAAAGATATAGCACCAGGGGTGTAAATCTTAGCTCATGAACCCATCAGATTAACTCCCTAAACAGATGCAAAAAAAAATTAAAGATATCTTGTAGGAAGAGATAGTAGGAACTGCAGATGCTGGAGAATCTGAGATAACAAGGTGTAGAGCTGGTTATATGTTGAAACCTACTTCTGTGATTATCTGAATAATTCTTTAACAAGAGCCTATTTCTTAATACTGTAGGTAAAAAGTTAATTACTACAAAATATAAGATAACAAGGTGTAGAGCTGGATGAACACAGCAGGCCAAGCAGCAT
>NW_025973559.1:0-8992 GCF_021869965.1 Rhincodon typus
TTCTGAAAAAGGGTCCAGACCCAAAACGTCAGCTTTCCTGTTCCTCTGATGCTGCCTGGCCTGCTGTGTTCCTCCAGCTCCACACACTGTGTTAGCTCTGACTCCAGCATCGGCAGTTCTTACTATCTCTGATTGTTGGTAAGTTGTTTGAACTTTGGCATTCTTGCCTTTGTCATGATGAGTGCAAGATGAAAAGCTTCAGTAATGTCTCTCTTTTTAGCAAGATTGATCATCAATACTATTTTTTTTTTTGAAAAAAATCATTCGCAGCATTTATTGCCTATTCCAGAGGCCAGTTAAGAGTCAACCACATTGCTATGAGTCTGGAATCAAATGTAGGTCAGACTGCGTGAAATAGCAGATTTTTCTTCCCTGAAAAAGGACATCAGTGAACCAGATGGGTTTTTAACAACAATTGACAATTGCAGATTTTATGGAATCTAAATTTCACCTTTTGCCATGGTGGGATTCAAACCAGTGTCCCTGGAACACTGGCCTGGGATTCAGGATTGCTAGTCTGGTGACATTACCACTGCCTCCCTCTTGAACAAATTACAAATCAAACGGCCAGCCAAAGATGGCCAGCCTGATGATTGGGAGATGCTTGAACAGAGAGTTAAGGGGGAGAGAGAGAGAGAGAGAGAGAGAGTTAGGAACTGAACTGCATGTCAATGCGCTGATTTATCATCCCACAGATTCATACAAATCAGGGCTCCTGACACCTGGGCATACATCATCTGCCAAGTCCCTTTGGACTACAGCGTACAGGCGGGCCTGTGCTTCAATTATGGATGAATCTGCCTCATATCATAAAGGCATCTTGCTACATCTTGATTGCAGAATCAGGACTGGAAATACATGCATGGATACGCTTCAACAAAAACACACTGGCTTTCTGACTGAGGCACGTTGCAACAGGTTGGTTACAATGTCATTTAATTTCAGTACTCAGACTCCAAACATTTCTCTAATAATTAAAGACAAATCAAAAAGATCTGGGTGAAAAGCCAGCAAGGAAGAACACTAATTGTATAGAAACGCTGAAGTACAGGAAAATAAGGTACAAATGCCATTTTAATTAGACTGGGAAATACAATGATTGCTTAGAAACCACAAGAACACTTCAGTTGCCCTGAGGCAAGTCTCCAGTTAATCCTCTTCATTCAGCCAGGATTTAGAATAATAGTGACATCAAATATAATACCTTGACAATCTAAATTTTCGTGAGAGCTTTTCAGCATTGGAAACTTCAGATGTGACAAACTCTTGAATATTTTAAACCTTTACAAACATGGAACTCCTTTAAACTCATTAAACGTCCACAATTCATTTCAAGTTTACCCTCAGCGACGAGATGGTGTTGTACCGGAGAACTTCGGTGAGAGAGAAAAACAGGCAAAACCACCAATAAGCTCCTCTCCAAGTTACACACCATCCTGACTTGGAATAGAATAGAATCCCTACAGTGTGGAAACAGGCCCTTCGGCCTAACAAGTCCACACCAACCCTTGGAGCAGCCCACCCAGACCCATCCCCTTATAACCCACCTAAGCTACACATCCCTGAACACTATGGGACAATTTGGCATGGCCAATCCACCTAGCCTGCGCATTTTGGGACTGTGGGAGGAAACCCACGCAGACACTGGGAGAATGTGCAAACTCCACACAGACACAGTCGCCCAAGGGTGGAATCGAACCCGGGTCCCTGGCGCTGTGAGGCAGCAGCACTAACCACTGAGCCACCGTGCCGTCCCACTGTGCCACCGTGCCGTCCCACTGTGATGTCACTGCTGCTGGGCCATAACCCTGGAATGCCCTTCCCAACAGTAATATAGGTGCCCTGCCACCTCATGGCGTGCAGTGGTTCAAAGTAGCAGCTCAGCAGCATCTTCTCCAGGGCAATCAGAAATGCCAGCCTGGTCAACAACACCAACACCTTTCAGGACATCCCAATACACGGGTCAGGCACTGAATACTTTGAAAGTGTTGCAGGAAACAGGGCAGCCAAACGCTGGTCATTTAATCACATCTTGGGGTTTTGGTGTGTGCAAATTGGCAGCAGAAATGCTTCAACTGTGCCGAGAACCTGAACATATTTCCTCCACCCAACCAAGCCTTGTGTCTGATTGAGGAGTGAAAGTGCTACCAACTGAACCACAGATGACATTTGAGCCACAGTAAAAAAAAACTTTTGCTGTAAAGACAATGACAAGCAGTCTAGTGTTATAGAAATCCCTTATGATCAGTGTGTGGAGAAGAAAGGGTCATCAGACAGGCACTAGCTTCTAACATGGAAATGGTACATGAATTCTAAGGGACTTTGCATTCATACAAGATCCCTACTGCTTCTCTCAAATGAGGGGAAGAGCTTCACAAGCAATCCATTGCTTTGAAACATGTCAGTGAAACCCACAGTCCTCAGTTTACACATAGCCAAGTCCACAAACAGCACCAGGTTCATTTTCTTTGGACAGTGTTGGTTCAGGGAGGATTTGTGGGAGTAGGTAACAAAAGCAGAATGAAGATGATTGGGAGATTTATGCCACCATGAACAGATACACTAAAGACGCAGTGGTCAGGACGCAAGAATTTCCCTATTCAGCCTCAAATAACAAAAGAGTACCTTCAAAGCCCATCGGAAGATTTTGAAAAGAATGTGCCAACGCACTTTGCAGTTGGAGAAGAATGAGATGTGATCTCACTGAAATACAAAGAATTCTTACAATTCTTCTAGCAAGGGGCCCGAAACTTTAACTCTGATTTTCTCCACAGGTGCTGCCAGACCTGCTGAGCCTTTCTAGCAATTTGTTGTTTGCATTTACAGCATCTGCAGTTCTTTTGGTTTGATTCAGCGGTTCAATGCTTGGAAGCTGCTTCAGGCTAGAAAAGCCCAGAACAAGGAGCCCTATGCTCGGGGGCAAAGGACTGATCAGAGGAGCAACTTCTTCACTTCAAGGGCTCTGAATCATTGCAATTCCTGACACCAGCAGCAATGCGTGCTCAGTGGGTTAGCATATCCGACCCTGTGATCAATGGAAGTTTGGACACTAAAAGGGATCAATCGATCTTGTAGCACAATGGGTAATGTCTGTGCCTCTAAGTGTTGTAGAGGCTGCAAGACTTGTTACACACAAAAAGTGCATTCACAGCCAGAAAGGGCTGCCTGCCAACCTGCCAATCCTTGCAGCATGCCCGTGAGACAGACTGTCTGCTATATTTAACGTGGAGTGGAGCCCCTCGAGCTAGAACCCCAGTCTTCAGGTGACTGACCTGTCACAGAAGAATCAAGTTGCAGAAAACAGTTGCAAACGGGTGCTTTTCCTGCCATGAGCATGAGACACAGGAAGTCTGTGATGAAGGGGATCAAGGGGCAGGGGAAGTGGAGTTTGGTGTAGAAATGATAAAATAAAGTCACAAAGTCACAACCTTACTGAAATGGTGCATCACGAGCTCCAGGAGCAAATCTGATCCTATTTATCAATAAGCCCAACAGTCAAATTGAGGCCATACAACAGGTCAGATGATCCAAGCTTTTCACATCAGCTAATACCCTCAAAATGTGGGCAAATATTTTCAAAGATATTTGTAAATTCCTAAATCAGAACATCACCCACTCATGGATCAGCAGAAGGTTTATGACTGGGGAAGGAGGGGCTTGAACTCAGCACTTCCTGACCGGAGCCTCTGTGGTACTCAATGGTGATGCAAACAAAGTTACCTTTTAAAATTATCGAAGTTTTCTCTGATGGCGAGAAGCAATGGCTCATGTGCAAGGTCAGACAGGGGAACAGATACTAGGAAATAGGAGTTTGGTTTCAGATTCATAGGATTGTAGAAGTCTACAGCACAGAAAAAAAAAAATCCTCTGCCCATTGTGTGCACTGGTCAAAAACAACCACCTAACTATTCTAATCTCAGTTTCCAGCACTTGGCCAATAACCTTGTTTGTTTTGGCATTGCAAGTGCACATCTAAATACTTATTCCATGTTCTAACGATTTCTGCCTCTACCACCCTTACAGGCAGTGAGTTGCAAATTACCATCATCCACTTGGTGAAAAAGAGGAATCCTCACAGCCCTTCAAAACCTCCTGTCCCCTTCCTTAAATCTACACCCCCTGGTCCTTGATCCCTTCACCAAGCGGAAAGTTCTTTTCTGTCGATTCTATGCCCCTCAATTTTACACATCTCAATCATGTCACTCTTCAGTCTCCTCGGTTCCAAGGAAAACAACCCCAGTCTGTCCAATCTCTCTTCGATGACAATTGAGAACCAATTTCGTTCAGTCACAGGCTGGATCTATAACTCAACCCCACGCTGCTGTGCACAGTCCACACCCTTCACCACTTAGAAAGGCTTGTCAAATTGAGCATGGAACTTATTGATATGGATCAGCTTTGACACTAAATCACTGTCTATCTTCACAATTGGTACAGATTTTGTTTCAAATAGCTGTGCCTGTGCCAATGTTCAAGGGATATTAGTTTTCATTACATTGAAGCACTGTTAGTTAAATTAGCAGATTCATCAAACCTAACAAATGAATATTTGTTGGCCTGTGGTCTATCTTAGGATAATGCACTTCAAAGACGCACAGGAAGGAATAGGAAATAACGACTTCAGAATGGTCTGGGAGGAAGCCTTGGGATCAAACATCAAGCACGTAATTGTCTTTCTCCCCCACCTTGGAATCCACTGACAGCTTGGTTCTGCGGGAATCAGAGCATTATCTTGGCTAATGGCTGTGAGACTCTGCAGCAAACACTGGAAGGGGAGCAGCAGTGACTGTTCATGGATGCAATTCCAAAAAAAAAAAACAACAACAAACAGGGAAATTCAAAGTCAATGCTCATCATGAGCTCGTCCAACTTCTCGCACCACATGGGACTGACAGGAAGATTAGCTGGACAACACAATCAGGAATGGCAGTCCTCACCCAGCAGCATGGAGAATACTAACCATTCAGACCACCACTAGGTCAGTATCTACACGGGAATAACCCCAAACCTTCCTGGTCTAGTCCAGGTACAAAACCCACATCATCATGAATTGCAAATTGAAAAGATTGATGTGGAGAGGTTGGCACCCCTTCTGGGAGAGTCTAGAACTAGACGGCATCATCTCAGAGTGCAGGGTCACTAATTTAGCACAGCGCCGAGGAGGAATTTCGTCTCTGAAAGGGATGCAAATCTGTGGAATTATTGACGGTAGAGGACTGTCGAGGCTGGGTCATTAAGTACGTTCAAGGGTAAGACAGAGACATTTTTGATCAGGAACGGAATCAAGGGTTAAGGGGAAAAGTCAGGAAAGCGGAGTTGAGGCTTATCAAATCAACCTTGATCTCATTGAATAGCACAGCAGACACAATGGGCCGAATGGCCTACTTGTATTCCAGCATCTCATGGTTTTAACATTTGGCAAACTCGCATAGGACCCCAAGTTAAATTACCAGCATGGTAAGCTTTGAAATCAAGGACTATTGTGTTGAATAGGTATGGTCCCTTCCTCTGGGCCCAAAGGCCTGAAAACGATGATTAAAACATCTCAGCTTTGAAACTGAACCAAATAAATATGAGCAAGAAACATTGGCAGTGTCATCAATTCACAAAGAAACATTTAAAAATTACAAAAGGGAACAAATGATTCCAAACATTCACCTAAAGTCTCTCCATTAACTGAACACGTATTGACAAACACTCAGGGCAACATCTAACCTACTCTTGCCCTTTCCCAGACCGTGACTTTTTGTCTTTAGGTTTTACCATAGCCTATAATTGTCAACTTCCCTAATTGCTGAAGATCTAGCACAACTGGAGCCTACTTTTCTTGAAAAAGCACACACAGAATAATCCAAATGTGTGGGCAATGAGTTTTTTCTTTTAAAATAGTTAATTATAGATCTGAGATCGTAGGAACTGCAGATGCTGGAGAATCCGAGACAACAAGGTGCAGAGCTGTATGAACACAGCAGGCCAAGCAGCATCATATGAGCAGAAAGGCTGACGTTTCGGGCCTAGACTCTTCATCAGAAAATGATGAAGGAATTATAGATCTGAATTAGGCCATTACCATAAGAGGACTGAATCACAGATTAACAAGGCAATAGTTAAATCGTCAATTCCATTTCTCCCACATCTTTCCCTAAATGACAGGCCCACACTGACTGATTTATATCATTCCCAAATCCTCCGCGTTTGTAGCATTTGAGAGAGTCAAGAATGTTGTTAAATTTATTTCATTAGTCAGCGAGTCATACATCACAAACAGATCTTTCGATCCAACCAATTCATGCCAAACAAACTCAAACTACACTAGTCCCGCTTGCTTAGGCTTGGCCCAAATCCCTCCAAACATTTCTCTTTCATGTATTTATGCAAATGGCTTTTAAACATTGTAACTGTACCTGCACCCAACACTTCTTCGGGAAGTTCATTCCACATGTGAACCGTCCTGTGTAAAAAAGTTGCCCCCATGTCTTTTTTAAAATCTTTCTCCTCTCACCTTAAAAATGTCATCTAATCTTGAAATCCCCCACCCTAGGGAAAAGACACCTGCCATTCACATTGTCTAAACTCTTCATGATTTAATAAACCTCAATAAAAGGTCACCCCTCAACCTCCTATGCTCCAGTGACAAAAGTCCCAGCTTCTCCCTATAATTCAAATCCGCCATTCCTGGCACCATCCTGGTAAATCTTTTCTGAACCCTCCCCAGCTTAATAATATTCTTCCTATAACAGGGCAACCAAAGCGGGACACAGTACTCTAGAAGAGGCCTCACCAATGTCCTGTACAACCGCAACATGACTTCCCAATTTCTATATTCAAAGGTCTGAGCAATGAAGGCAAGAGTGCTAAATACTTTCTATTCCCATTTTGAAGGATATTTTAAACTTCATTCGTGCAACCCATTTGCCAATTAACTATCCTACTCGGTCTGCATCAACATCAGTTAACATGGACAGTAAATCCATTTATACAATTCAATGAATCTTTCAAGGCTAATAAATTTTCTCTTGTATATAAACAGGGTTGGTTTATGTTCTCTCCTAAGGGCCTGAGCTCACACTGAATACACAGCAAGAAGTAAAAGCAGATGGGGAAAAAATTGCTCAGGTCCGGAATTTATTATAGATGTAAATGAAGAAAACGTAGACACCATGACTACAAAACCAGCCACATTTCACTCAGCCTGAGAGACCGTTTAAAAAAAAAAAAGTTATACAAACCAAAAACTGGACAAAATAGCTGGCCCAGAAAA
Source organism: Rhincodon typus (assembly GCF_021869965.1). NCBI lineage: Eukaryota > Metazoa > Chordata > Chondrichthyes > Orectolobiformes > Rhincodontidae > Rhincodon > Rhincodon typus. The sequence goes on from NW_025973559.1 coordinate 7,262, forward strand.
GACATATGGAAATGCAACCAGACTGATATTTGATGGCCATGTACCAGAAACGGGTCCTTGAAATGTTGATCGGTCATTCATGGACTGTTGGAGGGTGCTGGCTGGGCCAGCGTTTATTGCCTATCCTGAGATGCCCCTGAGAATATGGTGGTGAGCAGATTTCTTGAACCGCTGTAGTCCATTTGGAAATGAATTTGGTAACTGAAGGATATTAAGCAGAATAAGCAGCAGATAATAACACCGGTTAAGAATATCATGTTACAGTCAGTGACATGCAGGTCAGAAGTCAGACAACACCAGGTTATAGTCCAACAAGTTTATTTGAAATCGCATGCTTTTGGAGCACTGCAGCAGACAGAAAAGGGCAACACTCTGAAAGCTTGTGTTTTCAAATAAACCTGTTGGATGATAACATGGTCAACAAGGTGCAGGGCTGGATGAACACAGCAGGCCAAGCAGCATCATAGGAGCAGAGAGGCTGACGTTTCGGGCCTAGACCCTTCATCAGAAAAGGGGGAGGGGAAGGGGGTTTTGAAATAAATAGGGAGAGAGTGGGAGGCGGATAGAAGAGGGATAGAGGAGAGGATAGGTGGAGAGGAAACAAACAGGTCGAAGAGGCGGGGATGGGGCCAGGAAAGGTGAGTGTAGGTAGGGAGTTAGGAAGGGGATAGGTCAGTCCAGGGAGGACGGACAGGTCAAGGGGGCAGGATGAGGTTGGTCGGTAGGAGATGGAGGTGCGGCTTGAGGTGGGAGGAGGGGATAGGTGGGAGGAAGAACAGGTTAGGGAGGCAGGGACGAGCTGGACTGGTTTTGGGATGCGGTAGGGGGAGGGGAGATTTTGAAACTTGTGAAATCCACATTGATACCATTGGGCTGCAGGGTTCCCAAGCGGAATATGAGTTGCTGTTCCTGCAACCTTCGGGTGGCATCGTTGTGGCACTGCAGGAGGCCCAGGATGGACATGTCGTCTGAGGAATGGGAGGGGGAGTTGAAATGGTTCGCGACTGGGAGGTGCAGTTGTTTGTTGCGAACCGAGCGTAGGTGTTCTGCAAAGCGGTCCCCGAGTCTCCGCTTGGTTTCCCCGATGTAGAGGAAGCCACACCGGGTACAGCGGATGCAGTATACCACATTGGCAGATGTGCAGGTGAACATCTGCTTGATGTGGAAAGTCTTCTTGGGGCCTGGGATGGGGGTGAGGGAGGAGGTATGGGGGCAGGTGTAGCACTTCCTGCGGTTGCAGGGAAAAGTGCCGGGTGTGGTGGAGCTGGAGGGGAGTGTGGAGCGGACAAGGGAGTCACGGAGAGAGTTGTCCCTCCGGAAAGCAGATAAGGGTGGGGAGGGAAAGATGTCTTTGGTGGTGGGGTCGGATTGCAGATGGCGGAAGTGTCGGAGGATGATGCGTTGGATCCGGAGGTTGGTGGGGTGGTACGTGAGGACGAGGGGGATTCTTTTTTGGTTTTTATTGCGTGGACGGGGTGTGAGGGATGAGGTGCGGGAGATGTGGGAGACACGGTTGAGGGCGTTCTCGACCACCGAGGAGGGGAAGTTACGGTCCTTGAAAAACGAGGACAACTGAGATGTACGGGAGTGGAATGCCTCATCCTGGGAGCAGATGCGGCGGAGGCGAAGGAATTGGGAATAGGGGATAGCATTTTTGCAGGAAGGTGGGTGGGAGGAGGAGTATTCTAGGTAGCTGTGGGAGTCGGTGGGCTTGAAATGAATATCGGTTTC
>NW_025973560.1:0-584 GCF_021869965.1 Rhincodon typus
TGTGTGTGTGTGTGTGTGTGTGTGTGTGTGTGTGAAGTGTGTGTGTGAGGGAGACAGAGTGTATGTGTGTGTGTGAGGCAGTGTGTGTGAGGCAGTGTGTGTGAGTATGAAGGAGAGTGTGCGTGTGGGTGTGAGAGAGAGAATGTATGTATGTTTGTGTGTCTGTGTGTGTGTGTTAGGGAGAAAGTGTGTGTGAGTGTGAGGGAGTGTGTGTGAGAGGGACAGAGGGAGTGTATGTATGTTTGTGTATGTGTGCGTTCGGGAGAGATTGTGTGTCAGTGTGTATGTGTTAGGGAGAATATCTGTTTGTGTGTGTGAGAGAGAGAGAGAGATTGTGTGTGTGTGTGATGTGGTGTGTGTGTGTCTGTGTGAGGGAGTGGGTGAGAGGGAGAGAGAGTATAAGTGTGTGTGTGAGTATCATGGAGAGTGTGTGTGTGTGTGAGAGAAGGAGACTGTGTATGTGTGAGGGAGGGTGTGTGTGTGAGGGAGGGTGTGTGTGTGATGTGGAGTATGTGTGTCTGTGTGTTTGTGCACCTGTGTAGGAGACTCTGTGCGTGTGTGGGGGGGGGGGGGGGGGGGGGGGG
>NW_025973560.1:684-5014 GCF_021869965.1 Rhincodon typus
GGGAGTGCATGTACGTGTGTGCTTGTGTGTTTGTGTGTGAACGAGTGTGCGTGTTTGAGAGAGAGAGAATCTGTGAGTGTGTGTGTGTGAAAGCGATAGTGTGTGCGAGGGAGGGTGTGTTTGTGTGATGTTGCATGTGTGTGTGAGGGAGGGTGTGTGTGTGATGTGGCGTGTGTGTGTGTGTGTGTGTGTGTGTGTGCGCACCTGTGTAGGAGACTCTGTGTGTGTGTCGGGGGGCTTGGGAGTGAATGTACGTGTGTGCTTGTGTGTCAGGGAGTGTGTGTGCTTGAGAGAGAGAGAATCTGTGAGTCTGTGTGTGTGAAAGCGAGAGTGTGTGTGCGTGAGGGAGGGTGTGTTTGTGTGATGTTGCGTGTGTGTGTGAGGGAGTGTGTGTGAGTGTGTATATGTGTGAGGGAGACATTGTGTGTGTGGGAGATGTGGTGGGAGTCTGTGTGTGTGTATGTGTGTGTGTGTCTGAGGGAGAGTGTGTGTGTGAGTATGAGTGAGTGTGTGTGAGAGGGACAGAGGGAGTGTATGTACGTTTGTGTGTGTGTGCATTAGGGAGAGATTGTGTGTCAGTGTGTATGTGTTAGGGAGACTATGTGTTTGTGTGGGAGAGAGAGAGATTGTGTGTGTGTTTGTGTGTGTGTGTGTCTGTGTGAGGGAGTGAGTGTGAGGGAGAGAGAGTATAAATGTGTGCGAGTATGAGGGAGAGTGTGTGTGTGTGAGAGAGAGAGGGACGGTGTGTGTGTGTGAGAGAGAGAGGGACGGTGTGTGTGTGATGTGGAGTGTGTGTGTCTGTGTGTGTGTGCACCTGTGTAGGAGACTCTGTGTGTGTGTGGGGGGGGGGTGGTGGGAGTGCATGTACGTGTGTGCTTGTGTGTGAGGGAGTGTGTGTGCTTGAGAGAAAGAGAAGCTGTGAGTATGTGTGTGTGTAAGGGAGAGTGTGTGTGTTTGAGGGAGAGTGTGTTTCTGTGATGTGGTGTGTGTGTGTGAGGCAGTGTGTGTGTGTGTATAGGTGTAAGGGAGACTTTCTGTGTGTGTGGCGGAGGTGGTCTGTGTGAGGGAGAGTGTGTGAGTGTGTATATGTGTGATGGAGATTTTGTGTGTGTGGGGGGAGATGGTGGGAGTGTGTGTGTGCATGAGGGAGAATGTATGTGGGCGTGTGAGTGTGCGGGAGAGTGTGCGTGTGAGGGAGAGTGTGTGTATTTGAGGGAGAGAGAGTGCATGTGTGTGTGGGAGGGTGCAGGGGAGTCTGTGTGCGTGGCGGGGGGAGACTGTGTGTGTGTGAGAGAATGGGTGTGTGTGTGTGTGTGTGACGGAAGGAGAGAGTGTATGTATGTTTTTGTGTGTGTGAGTGTGAGGGTGCGCGAGAGAGTGTGTATGAGAGAGAGAGGGGGAGAGTGTGTGTGTGTGTTTGTGTGTGTGTGTGTTAGGGAGAGATTGTGTGTGTGTGTGTGTGTGTGTGTGTGTGCATGCACCTGTGTGGGAGACTCTGCGTGTGTGTGTGCTTGTGTGTGAGGGAGTGTGTGTGTTTGACAGAAAGAGAAGCTGTGAGTGTAAGGGAGAGTTTGTGTGTGTGTGTGTGAGGGAGGGTGTGTTTGTGTGATGTGGTGTGTGTGTGAGGGAGTGTGTGTGAATGTGTACATGTGTGAGGGAAATTTTGTGTGTGCAGGGGGTGGTGGTGGGAGTGCATGTGTGTGTATAAGGGAGAGTGTGTGTGTGTGCGTGTGTGTGTGTCTGTATGTGTGCGTGAGGATGAGGGTGTGTGTGTGAAAGAAGGGGAGTGTGTGTGTGTGAGTGACAGAAAGAGAGAGTGTATGTATGTTTGTGTGTGTGTGTGTTAGGGAGAGATTGTGTGTCAGTGCGTGTGTGTGTTAGGGACAGTGTGTGTGAGTGTGAGGGAGTGTGTGTGTGTGGGAGAGGGAATCTGTGTGTGTGTGAGATTGTGTATGTGTGAGGGAGAATGTGTGTGTGTGTGAGAGAGAGACTGTGTGTGTGTGTGTGTGTGTGTGATGTGGTGTGTGTGTGTGTGAGGGAGACAGAGTGTATGTGTGTGTGTGAGGCAGTGTGTGTGAGTTTGTGTGTGAGTGACAGAGTGTGTGTGTTTGTGTGTGTGTGAGTATGATGGAGAGTGTGCGTGTGGGTGTGAGAGAGAGAGTGTATGTATGTTTGTGTGTCTGTGTGTGTGTGTGTTAGGGAGAAAGTGTGTTTGAGTGTGAGGGAGTGTGTGTTTGTATGGGAGAAGGAATGTGTGTGTGTGTGTGTGTGTGTGAGATTTTGAGTGTGTGAGGGAGAGTGTGTGTGAGGGAGACTGTGTGTTTGTGTAATTGTGTGTGTGAGAGAGAGAGAGACTGTGTGTGTTTGTGTGTGTGAGTGTGCGTGTGTGAGAGAGAATCTGTGAGAATGTGTGTGGGTGTTAGGGAGAGTGTGTATGTGAGTGTGAGGGAGTGTGTGTGTGTGTGAGAGGGAATCTGTGTGTGTGCGTGCATGTGTGTATGTGAGAGAGAGAGTGTGCGTCAATGTTTGTGTGTATGTGTGTTAGGGAGACAGCGTGTGTGAGTGTGTGTGAGAGAGAGTGTATGTGTGTGTGTGAGTATGAGGGTGTGTGTGTGAGAGAGAGGGAGGGTGTGTGTTTGTGACGGATGGTGTGTGTTTGTGATGTGGTGTGTGTGTGGGGGGGTGGTGGGGAGACTGTGTGTGTGTATGTGAGAGAGACAGAGCGTGTGTGTTTGTGTGTGTGTGCGAGAAAGTGTGTGTGTGTATAAGAGAGGGAATCTGTGTGTGTGTGTGCGTGTGTGTGAGAGAGAGAGAGAGTGTGTGTTTGTTTATGTGTGTGTGTGTTAGGGAGTGAGTGAGAGGGTGTGTGTGTGTGTGTGTGTGTGTGTGAGGGACAGTGGCACACAGTCTGCCACACACATGCACACATACACACACACACACACAGTCTCCCCCCCACACACACTCGCACACACACGCGCACACACACAAACACACAAACACACACACACCCTCCCGCACAGTCACGCACCCACACACCTTCTCCCTCACACACACACACACTCCCACCACATCCCCCCCAACACACTGTCTCCCTTACACACACACACAGATTCTCTCTCACACACACACACTCCCTCACACACAAACACACACACACACACGCACTTCCACCCCCACACACGCGCTCTCCCTCACACACATACTCACACACAGTCTCTCATGCACACACACCACATCACACACAGACACACACAGTCCCTCTCTCACACACACTCACCCTAACACACACACACTCCCTCTCCCTAACACACACAAATACACACACACACACTCTTTCCATAATACACACACAAACACCCACACACACACATACACAGTCTCCCCCTCTCTCTCTCACACACAGTCTCCCACACACAAACACACATGCACACGAACACTCAGTCTCCTGTCCCCCCCCACACACACAGTGTCTCCCACACAAACACACACACACGCATCTCCCCCCCCCAACATACACAGAGTCTCACACACACACCCTCCGTCACACACACACTCTCCTCTCACACACACACTCTGCCTCACATGCACACTCAGACACACTCCCTCTCACACACAGACACAGTCTCCCACACACAAACAGACATGTACACATACACTCAGTCTCCTGCTAACACCCCCACACACACAGTGTCTCCCACACACACAGACTCCTACATACTTGCACACGCACACACACTCTCTCGCTCACGCACACAGAGTCTCTCACACACACACAAACACATAGTCTTCACCCCCATACACACGCCACATCACACACACATCCTCCGTCACACACACACACACCACATCACACACACACATCCTCCGTCTCACACACACACACACACACACACACACTCTCCCTCTCTCTCACATACACACCCTCATACTCACACACACACATACGCTCTCTCCCACACACACACACACATACACTCTCCCTCACAGACACACACACACACTCCCTGTCTCGCACACACACCCTCATACTCACACACATGCTCTTCCTAACACACGCACACAAACACACACACAATCTCTCTCACACATACACATATACACAAACACACAGCCTCCCACACACACAGTCTCCCACACAGACACACACACACACATACCACATCACAAACACACACCCTCCCTCTCACACATTCCCTCACACTCACACACACACTCTTCCTCATACTCGCACACACTCACTGCCACATGCACACACTCTCCCTCACACACACTAACATTGTCCCTGACACACAAAACCTCATACATACACACACACACACACACACAC
>NW_025973560.1:5024-8992 GCF_021869965.1 Rhincodon typus
CATTCACATACACACACACAAACACACACACACACACACACACACACGCACACAGTCTCCCACACACACATACACACACACACACACATACACACACACACACATACCACATCATAAACACACACCCTCCCTCTCACACACACACACTCCCTCACACAGATTCCCTCACACTCACACACACACTCTCCCTCATACTCGCACACATACTCTCACTGCCACATGCACACACTCTCCCTCACATACACTAACATTGTCCCTGACACGCAAAACCTCACACTGTCACACACACACACACACACAATCTCTCACATACACACAGATACGCACACACTCACATACACACAGAGTATCTCACACACACACACACACAGACACACACACACAGTCTCTCACGTGCACACACACAGTCTCACACACAGACATACACATGCGTGCGCGCGCGCGTGCACATACACACACACTCCTTCAAACAAACACACACAATCTGTGGGTTGGATATGTATTTGCAGATACATTCTATTTTTTTCAAAGAGCACACAATTTATAGACAGCCAGTGTCATGTTTGTAAATTTCTACATCAGAAATAAAACCAGTTTGACTCCAGGCCAAAACACAAACAGATTCAAAACAAGGCCACACACCTAACATGCATTGTTTTACCTAAAATGTCATCTCTTCGTTACCTTGATAAAGCCTTTAGTTCTCACAGGACAGTGACTTGAAATAATTCTGGGATTTACATATACATCTTAATCAATTAATCCTTCTAACCGATTCAAGATTTAACAGCATCTTAGAGATAGCAAGAACTGCCGATGCTGGAGTCAGAGATAACACAGTGTGGAGCTGGAGGAACACAGCAGGCCAGGCAGCATCAGAGGAGCAGGAAAGTTGACGTTTCGGGTTGGGACCCTTCTTCAGAAATGGGGTTTTAGGTTTGTTAGGTGTACCCTCATTAGTAGTGTGATCCTTTGATCTTTTACTTATAAATTCTGCATCTCACTAACACCTGAAGAAGGAGTAAGATTCTGAAAGTTTCTGTTTTCAAATAAACCTGCTGTCGCGTCATTTCTCACTTTGTGTACCTCAGTCCAACACCAACACCTCCACAAAATAGAAGTGTAGATTATTTTCTATATGGGGAAAGGCTTCAGAAATCTGAAACACAAAGGCACTCGGGAGTCCTAGATTCTCGTAAGGTTAACATGTAGATTCAGTTGGCAGTTCAGAAGGCAAATGAAATGTTCGCATTAATTTCAAGAGGGCTAGAATACAATAATAGAGATGTACTGCTGAGGCTGCATAAGGTTCTGGTTAGACTGAATTTGGAATATTGTGACCAATTTTGAGTCCCTTATCTAATGAAGGGTACGCTGGCGTTGGAGGGGGTCCAGGGATGAAGGGCTCGTCATATAAGGAGTGGTTGAGGACACTGGGTGTGTACTTGATGGAGTTTAGAATGATGAGGGGGGGATCTCACTGAAACTTACAGAATACTGAGACCGAATAGAACAAAGAACAAATAAAATTATAGTACAGGAACAGACCCTTCTGCCCTCCAAGCCTGCACCGATATGCTGCCCATCACATCTAAAACCCCCTACCCTTCCGGGAACCATATCCCTTTATTCCCATCCTATTCATGTATTTGTCAAGACTTCCTTTAAAAGTCACTATCGTATCTGCTTCCACTGCCTCAGCTGGCAGTGGGTTCCAGCTACCCACCACCCTCTGTGTAAAATACTTGTCTCGTACATCATGCCACATTTGAACCTTGTCCCTCGCGCCTTAAACTTATGCACCCTAGTAACTAACTCTTCTACCCTGGGAAAAAGCTTCCGACTGTTCACTCTGTCCGTGCCCTTTATAAACTTGTAGACCTCTTATCAGGTCACCCCTCAACCTCCATCGCTCCAGTGTGAACAACCCAATTTTCTCCAACCTCTCCTCATACCTAATGCACTCCATAGCAGGCAACATCCTGGTAAATATTTTCTGTACCCTCTCCAAAGCCACCACATCCTTCTGGTAGTGTGACAACCAGAATTGAACAAATATTGGAAATGCAGCCTAACTAAGGTTCTAGAAAGCTGTAACATTACCTGCCAATTTTAACTCAATGCCCCGGCCGATGAAGGCAAGCATGCCATATGCCTTGTTGACTACCTTGTTGATGACCTTCTCCACCTGCATTGCCACTTTCACTGACCTGTGTACCTATACATGGATTTTCTCAATGAACACTGAATGACATCTCCTCTTCTTCAATCCCCCGGCATTTTTCAAATAGTTGGTAACGTCTGGAAGATATATACCCAGTTCTTTCTTTATTTCCTTTAGAATCATTGGATGTATCTTATCTGTCCTTTGACATTGAGTTTGTGTAGATGTTTAGCAAACATACTGACAGTAATGTGAACAGTGTCCAGCTTACCTCTCTAATATGATCCAGTTCCCTTTCCAGATCAAGTATGTTGTATAGCTATTTCTTTGCTAAAAATAGAGACAAAAAGAATTTTGCAGTTTATGTTGCTTCAGTTCTCAATCCTCACCCAAACCTGTGTTCTAGGCTCCATTCTACCCCTTGGTTCTCTTGATATTCTTGTTGCTATCATTAATTTGTCTTGTTATTTGAATTTAAAAACTTGTTTGCCATTCTAAAGACTTCTTTTAACACTCCTGGCACTTCTTTTGTTTGTGAATCTGTCATAATTCCTTCAGGACCTTAACTTCATTTTCGCTCTTGTTTATGTGCTGTTTCATCTTCTTTTTCGATCTGAAAAGAGTGTCTTAAAGTCGGATATCTTTTCTGTGCATGAAAATATAGGTGTCCATTGTATTCAAAATCACTTGCTCCAATGAAGCCACAGTTCTTCTATTTTTCTTGTCAAAATCAAACCTTCCATGACTTTAACTACACTTGAATTACACCATAGTTTGGGACGTTAATTCCATCTGTGTCATTTTGGAAAGACAGACATAGAACAGTAAATCACAGTACAGGCCCTTCGGCCCACGATGTTGTGACGACCTATTATCCTACTAAGATTAATCTACCCTGCATACCCTTCATTTTACTATCCTCCATGTGCCTATCCAAGAGTTGCTTAAAAGTCTCTAAAGTATCTGACTCCGCTACCACTGCCGGCAGTGCATTCCACACGCCCACCACTCTCTGTGTAAAGAACCTACCTCTGACATCTCCCCTATACCTTCCACCAATCACCTTAAAATTATGTCCCCTCGTAATAGTCTTTTCCACCCTTGGAAAAAGTCTCTGACTATCCACTCTATTTATGTCTCTCATCATCTTGTAAACCTCTATCAAGTCACCTCTCATCCTTCTTCGGTCCAATGAAAAAAGCCCTAGCTCCCTCAACCTTTCCTCATAAGACCTGCCCTCCAGTCCAGGCAGCATCCTGGTAAATCTCCTCTGCACCTTCTCGAAAGCTTCCACATCTTTCCCATAATGAGGTGACCAGAACTGAACACAATATTCCAAGTGTAGTCTAACCAGCGTTTTATAGAGCTGCAGCATAATCTCACAGCTCTTAAACTCAATTCCCCTGCCAATGAAAGCCAACACACCATATGCCTTCTTTACCACCCTATCAACTTGGGTAGCAACTTTGAGGGGTCTACAGACGTGGACTACAAGATCCTTCTGTTCCTCCACACTGCCGAGAATCCTGCCATTAACCCTGTATTCTGCATTCAAATTCGACCTTCCAAAATGAATCACTTCACACTTTTCTGAGTTGAATTCCATCTGCCACTTCTTTGTCCAGCTCTGCATCCTGTCAATGTCCCGTTGCAACCTACAACAGCCCTCCACGCTGTCCACAACTCCACCAACCTTAATGTCATCAGCAAACTTACTAACCCACCCTTCCACTACCTCATCCAAGTCATTTATAAAGATCACAAACAGCTGAGATCCCAGAACACATCCCTGCAGAACACCACT
>NW_025973561.1:0-8991 GCF_021869965.1 Rhincodon typus
CTGTACAGGATATTGGTTAGGCCACTTATGGAATACTGGTCTCCCTGCAAGAGGAAAGATATTGTTACAGTCGAAAGGGTGTGGAAAAGATTTACAAGAATGCTGCCAGGGTTGGAGGGTTTGAACTACAGGGAGAGGCTGAGCAGGCTGGGGTTGTTTTCCTTGAAACATCAGAGACTAAGGGGTGACCTTATAGAGGTTTATAAAACCATGAGGGGCATGGATAAGGCAAAAAGCAAAGGTCTTCTTCCTAGGTTGGGGACTGCAAAAGTAGAGAGCATAGGTGTAAGGTGAGGAGAGAAAAATTTAACAGGGACCCAAAGGGCAACTTTTTCATGCAGAGGGTGGTGCGTGTGTGCAATGAGCTGCCAGACGAAGTGGTGGAGGCTGGTACAGTTACAACATTAAAGGGTATCTGGATGGGTATATGAATAGGAAGGGTTTAGAAGGATATGGGCCAAATGCTGGCAAATGGGACTAGATTAATTTAGGATATCTGGTTGGCATGGACGAGTTGGACCAAAGGGTCTGTTTCTGTGCTTTACAACTCTATGGTTCTATGGCTCCCTGATTGGATCAGATTATAGCTCCAATTAGGAGCTTATTCTATGAGGTCCAGCTGGCTGATCTCATTACAATGGCTACACTCACGATTCCAAACTCTCATCTCTGACCACATGGGAGATCACGAGCACAGTTAGGAAAGCCCCTTGTCTAACTGTACTGATTCTGCAAAGTTGATGCACACATTGTTTTGAACCAATTAGGTTTGGCTACAGAATGCTGGTGTCGTTATTTTACATTGACTGTACTAAGTGCTCTCTGAACCAAATAACCAAATGCAACATGACAACTTTTAGATGAGATACATAAGATGGGCTGGGAAATTGCGCTGTCTTGTGAACCAGCAAGTAGCAAACACAATTAATTCCCTTCAGTCTGCCAACAGCAATACTTTTCAGCCTGCAATATACACACTGGTTAGGCAGGGTAACCTTGTAAAGGTAAACCAGAGGGCTGCTCTCTTATTAGAGAGAGATAACTGGTGGTGGTTTAACCTGAGGGTCAGTACAACTCAGACGAGGGGAGACGTTGAGAAGGAGAGCCTTCATGGTAACCTCAGCCAGTGCGGGAATTAAACTCACAGTGTTACCATTACTCGGCAATATGATCCAGCTATCCAAGCTAACTGGCTGCCATGATACTGTCTACTCTATATGCACCTCATACAAATGCACAAAGCCCTCACAATTCTGCTCCTCCACATTTCTTCATTCTTACACTTTGTAAACATGCTAAATGTTGACTTTTCATGGACTTATTTAAGATTTTTCAATATATTTGCATTTATCAATCTGGTAGCAGCACTTAGTTCCTCTAGAAATGGACGTTTTTTAATAGAAGAATTATTAACAGAGCTTTTCAAATCTTTGGATTAAAAAAATGTAATCGCAGGGCATCGTTTTGCAAGTGCAGGAATTGAACCCATGCCATTAGTATCACATTGCATTGCAAGCCAGCTATCCAGCTAACCAAGCACTATACTGTCTCTGCAGCAGTCTCTTCAAGAATGGAAGTGACTGAAGATCATGAAGATTTTGTCTTGATTATACTGATGCCAAGTTAATTGAGTACCGTTCAAGAAAGTTCTTGGTTCTGATGTAGGAGAAAGCGAGGTTGTTGACTGCAACCTGATCATTGTTTTGTTGAAGTGAAAGTGAAACGTGAGGGAGCTGTGTAACAGTTAGTTGAGTAACTATCCCCCATTTTGAGCCATCATTGACAATCAACAACTGTTGCCAGTTGATAATGCACACTGCCCTTTGATGGGACACAATCTGAGCTCTGCCGTGACCAAATCTGGGACACTTGCCCCGGTGGGAACTCGTTTAATCAGGGTTACAGCCTGGCCTGCACCCTGCCCTTGGATGGGAAACAAGGTGGAGTCTTTCTTTTATACTCAAAATCAAAATGATGCTCTGATAATTCATTCCACAAAAACAATTTATAGTATGAGTTAACAAATCAAAAACACTCTTGTTTGCCAAAACAAAACATGAAATGAACAGTATTAATTTAACACTTGGAAAATAGGCAGCTCCACGCACTGATTATAGAATCTTAGGAAGAAGTCATTTAGCCCATCAAGTTTGTTCCAGTTCTTTCAATAAGCAACCCAGCTAGTCCCACTCCCTGGTGCTTTCTCAATATCCCTGCCATTTTGTTTCCTCCTTCTGAGTATATACTAAATTATTTTACAAATTTAAACACTATCCTGTCTGGGGTGCATTTCAAATCTTGACTGCTTGTTGCATAAAAAGGTTTCTTTTCACCTCGTTCCTGGTTCCTTTACAAATTTGCTACCAATCCATGCCTTCTTGTTCTTTCTTTCTTTTTTATTGACTCTGTCTAAATCCTTCATGGTTTAAAATGCTTATATCAAATCTCGACTGAGCCCTCCCTGCCTTAAGGAAGATAAATTTGGCTTCTATAGTCTATCCACTTAACTATAACTCCTTGCCCCTGGAAGCATTTTAATAAACCTCTCTGTCTGCAAAGCGCTCACATCTTTCTCCAAGCACAATGCCTAGAACCAGGCACAATACTCCAGCTGTAGCCCACCTAGTTCCTTTTTTTTATTCATATGAGGGCATCACTGGCTAGGCCAGCATTACTGCCCATCTCTAATTGCCCAGAGGGCAGTTGAGAGTCAACCATATTGCTGTTGGTCTGGAGTCGCATGTAGGCCAGAGCAGGTAAGGACAGCAGTTTCCTTCCCAAAAGCAAGCTGTGTTCCCTGAAGGACATTAGTCAAACAGATGGGTTTCTTTTCCCCCCAACAGTCCAAATGGTTTCACAGTCATCATTAGATTCTTAATTCCAGATTTTTATTGAATTCAAATTTCACCATCTATCATGGTGGGATTTGAACCTGTGTCTCTGGATTAATAACCCAATGGTAATATCACGAGGCTGTCACTTTCCCAATTTTTCATGCAGGCTTGTGGCATCCTCCATTGTACACAAACCCCTGGGTCTCTGCTTGGCATCCCTTTAAACTTATACTTGAATTGGTTCTTAAACACAAATTTTACGAAATTCCTGAAAAGCACAACTTCAGAAATGGTAATGTGCAGTTCAGGCTTTCGATTGAGAAGAAAGTACAGTGGTAATGGGTAAAGAGAGACAGAGGACAGAAATAGGGAGAACTTTTTAAAATTCTTTCATTTGTATGTCACTGACAATGCCGGCACTTTTTGCCCATCCCTAAGTGCCCTTAAGACAGAAATGGTTGGTATGAATTTGACACCAGCGTTGTGTTTCATCTAATGCAGTATTGCTTACTTTATCTCCTGTAGTATAAGAAATTGGGAATGGATATCCTGGTATTGAACAATCCAACTCGCTATTATATGCCGATATTAGATTTATCAGGCATATGAATGTCTGTGCTAACCTTAATCTGAGGTTATAAAAGAAATGCATGCTTCCAGTAGCATACCATGCTTCAAATGTTTTGATGTAAGATGATGAGAATCACGAGTCACATTATTGAGAAGAACTGATTATATCATGAGCATGTTTCTTAAAGATATACTGACTGAAACATAATGCAACATTTGGTGAGCTGCCTCTGGAACTGCTGCAGTCCTTTTGCTGTCGGTATGCCCACAATGGTGTTATGGATCAAGATCCAGAAATTTGACTTAGAGACGGTAAAAGAACGTTGATATAGTTCTGAGTCATGATGCTGTGTATAACTTGGAGGGAAATTTGAAGATGGTATTCCTTTATATCTGCTACTTGTGTCCAACAGATATCAAGCTGCCAAGCAAACACAGTATATCCAGTAGTATAAACTGCATAACATTATAAATCACCATTTGTACAATTCCAATTCTGCAAAGCATGAATAGCATTTATATCAACTGTTGTGATTCCAGTTGCTGGCACTACTGAACAATTCAGATTCCAGAATGAAATCTGGTGTGACAGATCATATGTTTACTTTTTTGTTCGCTTAGTTAACATGATAATTCATCATTGAAACCGACTGAGGTGGCTACAGATTTTCTTCAAGATGGAACAGAATTTGATCACACAAGAGAGGCAATAAATTTACAAAAGCTATCTAAATGTAGAAGGTTGAAAATACAAAGCAAAATAAATTATCAGCCTGCTTCCCATCTCTATCTGTTACAGAGACTGAAGTTCAGAGAAACGACAATGCAATCTCAACCCTTCACATTGATACTTAATCCATTCCTTAGAGTTTCTTTGCCATGGGCTGCAGTGATAATTCAGAGAGTCCTTTCCAAGTCTGCTGATCTGAAATTTTCATAAACTGCCAGCCTAAACTTTCTTAGTTCTATTTGGCACAGAGCGACATCAATTCTTTGAACAGATTGATTAGAAAATATTTACCCAGCACCTGTTTGTTTTGTTAACTTTAACAGTTAAGTATTTACCATTACAAAATCAGACACAAACGTTTCTCAGCAATGGAAACAGGGTAAAACCCATTGACAAACTCAACAAAATGACACCAGGGTCTACAGTTTGTCCCTTTGAGCCAAAAGACCATAAAGGCACCCAGCTGAGCACAGCCTAGATGGGGGAGCGGAGGCACTGAGTCAAGTTCTTTGACTTGGGAGATGTCTGGAAGAACCCCTAACCTGACTCCTTTATCTTCAGCTTTGTGAGGCTTTGGAAATGAAGCATCCAGGATGGACTAGCTCTACATTTTGAGGACATACATTACTTGTGTTTTACAGCCTCCATTCAGCAGGTGTCATGCTCAGATCACAAACTGGTGTGGCTGGAGCTTATTTAGTTCCATGCTCAGGCAAAGTTGGCATACTGGCACATGAACGACCTGCCGCTGGTCGGGCGAGTTGTTTCAGGATTCATTCTGCCACCTTTAAGCTGGTTGGAGAAGGAGGCAGGGAGGTTTCCACTCCCTGAGGCTATGGTTAGATGTGGACAAGACTCACATCAGCAGCTTTGGGCAGCAGTATGCGTGGGGGTCAACAGACAGATGGAAATTCAAGGTTGAGGTATTGAAGAAGGAGATGCTCAGCCTGGAGTCACTTTGCCATCAGCCTGAAAAATACCTAGTCCAGTGGAGGGCATATGAAAAGAAGAACAGACCTGCAATATTGCACCACAAGACAGACCAGAGGGGAAATGGGACTTTTCACCCAGGAAATCAATGAGCTAGCAGGCTTACCATCAATAATCCCTCTGTCTGCCTATCCCTTTTTTCTCTCTCTCTGGGCTCTGTCTCCACCTACCCACTCAATCATTTACTCCCACCCCTCAAACACCATCATCAGCAAATTTCTAATTTCTGAAGAAGGATCACTGGGCTCAAAATGTTAACACTGTTTTCTCTCCACAGGTTCTGCCAAACCTGCTGAATTTCTCCATCAACTTCTATTTTTGTTTCTTTCAGATGTCCAGCATTGCCAGCTCTTTGTTTTAATTTGTTAAAGTTTAATGTTTCTCAACTGTCCTATTTGCCAATTTGTTGTATATTTTATTTCTCAGACTGAAGGAGAGATGTCACCAGTTTCTATATATACAACAGGGTTTCTTTACAGTGTTCAAAGTGTCTGTTTACATGCTTCAGCTCTGTCTTATAGCTCATTTCGCAGTTTGTTTACCTTTCCCTGAGTCCACAGCCAGAATCAAGCACGCTGAGGAAAAAAAAATCCTCTAAAGGCTGGTTCTGGCTGGATATAGAAATATAGAAAAAACACAGGAGCAGAAGTTGGCCATTCAGCCCATCGAGCCCACTATGGCGTTCAATGTGATCTTAGTTGTTCCTCTATCTCAATTCAATATTCCTGCTTTCTCCCCATCTATTTCTTTCTTAAATAAGTTCAGTGATGGCCTCCTGGTGTAGAGAATTCCATAGGTTCACCAACGTCTAAGTTCAGGAATTTCGAGTCATAGCGTCATACAGCACGGAAACAGACCCTTTAGTCCAACCAGTCCATGCCACCCATAATCCCAAACTAAACTAGTTCCACCTGCCTGCTCCTGGCCCATATCCCTTCAAACATTTTTGTATTTATGCACTTATCCAAATGTCTTTTAAACATTGTAACTGTATCCCCATCCATCACACATCCGCCACTCTCTGTGTAATAAAGTTGCCCCTCATGTCCTTTTAAAATCTTTCTCTTCTCACCTTAAAAATATGCCCCCTAGTCATGAAATACCCTATCTTAGGGAAAAGGCACTCATCATTCACCTTATCTATATCCCCCTTGATTTTATAAATGCCTATAAGGTCGCCCCTCAATCTCTTACGCTCCACTCCTCTCCTCAGTCTGAAATGGCTGACTGCATATCTCAGATCACGTGGAATTCCCCTAGTGTTTTGTTCAGCTGGTGAATGACTGTTCTAGTGGTGTCTGAGATACTCCTCACTCTTGACTGTATGCCTCCAAAGTCCAATAGCACTGGGCTTTGGACATACTTGATAATGGCCGGGTTATTTATTTGGGTGCCTAACCAGAGGTAGAAACTGCTAGGCCCACTCATCAAAATAATCCTTCCATTTTCGAAAACCTTTCTGTCCATTATTAATGATTCAGCACCAAACTTGAATTAGCATTAATGATGCTGAGTGACATTCTCCGTTAAGATTTTATGTGCAGTGCATTAAGGAAATTCAGTATGTCATATATCGTGAATAACCCCCTTTGAATATCCTTGAAGAGACTGAGAATACCTTGGAATATTACAATTTTATCTTACTTGATCTGACAGGGGGCAACAAATGCTCTTGAAGGAGGGAAAAGTTGGATTAATTCATTTTAATCTGCTGATGGTACTTTGCAGATGGTAACCTAACATTCTGCTGAAACTGTTATTTCTTCTTTCTGCAAACAAAAACAGAAATTGCTGGAGAAACTCAACTTGTCTGTAGAGAGAGAGCGAGAAAGTTAGCGCAGTTCTGAAGGTGGGTCACTGGATGCAAAATGTTAAAACTGTTTTCTCTCCATGGATTCTACCAGACCTGCTGATTTTCTCCAGCAATTTCTGTTATTGTTTGTTTCAGATCTCCAACACCCACTGTACTTGGTTTTACTTCTGCTGGCTGTATGTATGGTGTCCAATTAATCCAAATTTAAAAGTTTGCCCGATTACTTTATAAAATTTGAAAATTGTAATGTTCAATCATTTTGTGTGTATTTATGAGACTCAGCTTACTATTCATGTTCGCTGTATTCGATCAGTTAATTCTGGCTGGGGACTCAGAAAAGTAAACAAACTGTAGAATGAGCTGTAAGACAGAGCTAAAGCATCTATACAGACATGTTGAATATTGTAAATAAAACCCTTTGTACACATAGAAACTGATGGCATCTCTGCATCGGTACAAGAGATGAAGTATACAGCAAATTGGCAACAAGGACTGTTGAGATATATTAAATTTTACCAGCCCTGGCACCATTTCTATTTTAATAAAATAAATCAAAGAACTACCAATGCTGTGGATCGGAAAGAAACAAAAATAGGAACTAATGGAGAAACTCAGCATGTCTGGCAGCATCTGTGGAGAGAAAACAGTCCAACCGTTTTGAGCCCAGTGACCCTTCTTCAGAGCTAGAAACATCTAGTAGAAGGTGATACAAAAACAAAGTTGCTGGAAAAGTTCAGCAGGTCTGGCAGCATCTGTGGAGGAAAATACAGAGTTAACGTTTCGGGCCCGGTGACCTTTCCTCAGAACTGGGCGTGTGTAATGGCAGGCTGAGGAAAGGTTCTGAGGAAGAGTCATCGGACCCGAAACATTAACTCTGTTTTTTCCTCCACAGATGCTACCAGGCCTGCTGAGCTTTTCCAGCTACTTTGCTTTTGATCCTGATTTACAGCATCCGCAGTTCTTTCGGTTTTTATTTAGTAAAATGTGGTATTTATGTTGATGGTGGTTGGTGGGGTGGAGGCTGGAGGTGAGGACAGTGAGTGGGTAGGTGGAGACAGAGTCCAGAGAGAGAGAATAAACTGACAACTGAAGAGATTGTTGACAGTAAGCCAGGGAAGACGAGAAGCTAGATAGGTGATACTGGGGACTATAAGGAGTTGAAAATGGGTTGGCTGTACTGAAAGCAACCCATTTCGTGACAGGACGTGGGATTGCGGGTGTGGGTGATAAAAATAGAAGGAGGTGTTCTGAAATTGTTAAACGTAATGTGGAGTCCTGAAGGCTGTAAGGTGGAAAATGAATGTTGTCCCTCCAGCTTGTCTTGAGCTTTGCTGGACCATTGCGGCAGGCCTGAGACAGAAATGTTGGCATGGGAACACAGCGCTTTATTGAAGTGGCAGACAACTGGAAGCTCCTAGTCATGTTTACAGACAGAAATTAGATGTCCTGCAAAGCCTTCACCCCATGTGCAGATTGTCTACCCAACTACAAATATCATAACGTCATCTTTTACTGACAACCAAGACAGTACACTCTGTTTAACATCTTTTCTAAAAAAATGGCACCTGCTGGCAATGCAGCACCCTCTCCATATTGTATGTACCTCAGACACTGGAGTGGGGCTTGAGCTCTCAATCAACCAACATCAACACAAGGATGTTACCCAACGAACCATGGCTGATACCTTGTAATAACAATAAGTCGTCATTTCAGACTTTCAGGAGTTCTTTTTGTGTTGGATTCTGGATTCATTAAAGTGCCTGATTTTAATATCGATCACCACGTGACATAGCAACACATTTAAAACAACATTATCGGACATCATTAAAAGTGACAGGGTGGCTATCACTGCTGCCTCTCAGCACCATGGTTCAATTCCACCCTCGGGCAACTGCCTGTGTGGAGGGAGGAGGGTAACTTCGTCAGGCGAGGCATCCTTAGAAGAGGCTTTGCAGTGGGATTAAAATTGAATCAGAGATAGTAGGAACTGCAGATGCTGGAGAATCCGAGACAACAAGGTGCAGGGCTGGATGAACACAGCAGGCCAAGCAGCA
>NW_025973562.1:0-5410 GCF_021869965.1 Rhincodon typus
ACACACACACACACAGACACACACAAACACACACTCTCTCTCTCGCTCTCTCTCTCTGTCACACACACAGACACAGACGCACACACAAACACACACACAAACACACACACTCTCTCTCTCGCTCTGTCTCTCACACACACACACACACACAAACGCACACACTCTCTCTCTCTCTCGCTCTCTCTCTCTCACACACACACACACACACACACACACACACAGACACACACACACACACACACACACAGACGCACACACACACAAGCACAAGAGCAGAAGGAAAAACGTTAAGTTAGATGTAATTTAACACTGAAAGGCATGAACATTCAGTCACATGAATTTTGATCCAGTTCAGCAAAAGTTTTCTCCCCACAGTCTGATCTTGCAGAATGTCTTGTCATTGCAGTTGACACATAATAGTGCAGCCGGTCCACTTTCAGATGAATGTAAGACTTCTTCCAAAAACCTCTTCCACAAACCTGGTTTTGAACAGGTTGGGGCTGAATGGTTGACTAAGCCTGCAGTCTGATCTTCTGAATAGAGAATCATGCAGGAAGCGATGCTGATAGTAGGCTAGCTCTTCCCAGATTAATTTAAGGCAACTGGGTGAGGGGGCTCATGTAGCACAGTGGTAGTGTCTATGCCTCTTTGACAGGTCTGCCAGGTTCAATTCCCATCTACCAGAGAAATGTGTAATAACATTTCTGAACAGGTACATTAGGAAAAAAATTAAAGCGAAGTATTCAAACTGTCCAAATTCCAGGAGTTTCACTCATGTGACTGGATTCCTACATGATTCACTTTAGTTCATGAGGCAATTTCTGTGTTTCTGAACCTGATCATTGTTCATTTGTCTATGATAAATGATGCTATTTGTACCACTTCAGGCATAATGACTTCCAACAGCTTCTTCCTCCCCACTCCCACTTTGTTCAGAAATAACTGAGAGCCATCTCTTCTGCTATTGTTGTTGTGTTGGTGAGCTGCAAGGTCCACACAATGCAATGGTATGACCATCCCGCAGAATAATCTAAGTTCTGTTGTGGTTACCGCAGATCGGAACTTTCCACAAATTGTGGTCAACTGGTATCGTGTGACCAGCAGCATCCAGCAAAGATCATTTTAAAATGTAAACAAGTATACCTTTAAAAAACAGATTATGATCTCTCATCATGCTTTGTAGGCATGACATTCCTCTACCCTCAAGGGGAAAAAAAAATTGATTCATTTATAGCACATCATTTTTTTGGCAGGGGAAAAGAAAGTAGAGATGTATACTTATTTGCTCATACACTCTTGAAAGTCAAACACAGAGCTGGCAGGTGAAAAGCTGTTTTTAAGGGTCTACAATCAGATCAGGACATCAGTCAATGTGAGCAACCTTTAGTCTAAAAGGTTCAAAGAACCAACTCCAGCATAGCCACCTGGCATTGCCTGATTCACATGTTTTCAGGAATTTCAAAAGGGCTGCCAAATGTGTGCAGCAGGGTGGCTTTCAATTGTGTTAAAATCCTCTTGGCTGAACCGCCATTCCCCTCATTTGCCATTGTCCTCTTCCTGGAGTCACTTATAGCCTCCAGGTGGACCGCACTATTGAGGAGTTATCTGGTTGTCAGCCAATGAAATGTAGAATTATACAGTACAGCGGAGGCTTTTCAGCCCATTAAGTTTGTAGTTTACCAAAACTACAGAAAACCTATACCAGTCCCACTTTCCACTTCTTGGCCCATAGCCTTGAATGTTATATTTAAAGTGCTCTTTTAAAAGTTTGTGAGGTTTTCCCATCTCAACTATCCTCCCAGGTAGTGCATTGCGGACCCCCACCACACTCCAGGTGAAAGCCTTCCGCCTTAAAATTATGCCCCTGTTATTGACCATTCAAAAAGGGGTAGCATCTGCTTTCTGTTCACCCTGTCCATGCCCCTCATAATCTTATACACCTCCATCAGGATCTTCTCAACCTTCTCTGCTCTAAAGAAAACAACCTGAGCTTATCCAGCTTCTCTTCACCTCTGAAATGCTCCATCCCAGACAGCATCCTGGGGAATCTCCTCCGCACCCCCACCTTCAGTGCAATCACATCTTCCTATAGTGCAGAGACCAGAACTGCACACTGTACTCCAGGTGTAGCCGAACCAAAGTCTGTACAGTTCCAATATGACCTCGCTGCTCTTATCATATTTGCCTTGACAGATAAAGGCAAGTGTCCTATGTGCATCTTTAACTACCCTATAAGCCTGCCCTGCTGCCTTTAGGGCTTTGTAGACAAAACAGCGCTACAGCTAAAGATCGCAAATCTTACTGGGGCTTTTCTTTCCACCAAAGCACTTGACTTTAAACTGGGACAGGTTGCTTGGTGACAAGGCTGAGATTCCTCTTGCTCTGAGAATAATAGGACATCTGGATGGTATGTTGGCTCTATGGTTAACACTGCTGCCTCACAGTGTCAGAGACCTGGGCTCAATTCCAGCCTCGGGTAACTGTCTGTGTGGAGACGTTCTCCCTGTGTCTGCGCGGTTTTCCTCTGGGAGCTCCAGTTTCCTCCCACTGTCCAAAGATGTGCAGGTTAGGGTGGATTGACCATGCTAAATTAGCCCATAGTGTCCAGGGATGAGTAGGCGAGGTGGGTTAGCCATGGGAAATGCAGGGTTACGGGGATAGGTAGGGGAGTGGGTCTGGGTGGGATGCTCCTTGGAGGGTTGGTATGGGCTGAATGGCCTGCTTTCACACTGAAGGGATTCTATTATCCCAGTACTTTTTTAAATAGCTTGGTCTCACAGGGTGGACTGAGTGGCCTTCCCTGTCTCTGAAATCCCTGGTATGTAGGGTTGGACAAGAGATTCCTTGGGTCCCTGTATTTAGGGGTAAACGTGGAGCTGTAGCAATGCATTCAGCTTTGGAAGCAGTGCAGTAAGGGAGTTCCAGTACCAGCCACCATCTTCCGGGGTTGGGTGGGGGGGGGGGGGGGGGTGTGTGGGGGGCGTGGGGCGGGGGCTGGGTGGTTCCAGGGATATACAAACAGATCAATTAAGTTGAATAGCTTGACCCACTTCACAGCCTGGATTGTCAACAGTGGGGAAAGTTCACTGGTTCCAGAAGCCTAAGTTGTAAAGCTGGGACATCAGGAATTTGGCCACGGATGGGGAGTTACATTCGGAGCAGAGTAATGAACGCAGAGCGGGAGTGGAGGATACCAGGTACAGAGGCAAGCTAGTAGGAAGACGCATGCCCATTACTGGTACTTTATTGAAGGTTTCAAACAAATGTATCAAACAGCCCTTCAATTCCAACCCACCAGTACACTCCTGGGGTCCCATCCATGCCAACCCATGCCACCTACAGTCAGAAAGATCAGCACCTAAAAAGGGCCTTAGGTCAATCGAGTCTGTGCTGGTCAAGAACAGCCTCTTAACTATTCTAATCCCATTTTGCAGCACTTGGTCCATAGCTTTTCAAGTGCACATCTAAATACTTCTTCAATGTTATGAGGGTTTCTGTCTCTACCACTCTTACAGGCAGTGAGTTCCAGATTCCCACCAACCTCTGGGTGAAAAGGTTTTTCATCACATCCCCTCTAAATCTCCTGCCCCTTACCATAATTCCATGCCATTTCTATCCCTTTAGTCATTGATTCCCCCATGAAGGGGCAACGTTCCTCCCTGTCTACCCTATCAAAGCCCCTCACAATTTGACACATCTCAATCATGTCCCCCCTCAGTCTCCCCTGCTCTAAGGGAAACAACCCCAGCCTGTCCAATCTCTCTTCATAACTAATATTCTCACTTGCTTTTGCCAGTGGTAGGTGACACATAGGCCGATAAATCAGCAAATCTGGTTCGTGTGGTAAATCTTTTTCAAGTTTAAAATTACTTCTAATGAACACATAATGACACACATTTGAGGCAGGCAGGACTTGAACCTGTCAGCCCAAAGGTAGGGACACTCAGCGCTGCACCCTTAATTTCGAATATCATTCAGCAGATTTGGGTGTCGCTAGCTAGGGCAGCATTGTATTGTCCATTCCTAACTGATTTATGATTCAACCAGACTAGTGTGGGTCTGGGGTCACATGTAGGCCAGATCAGGTAAGATGGCAGATTTCCTTCCCTAGAGAATATTAGTGAGCCTGATGTCTATTTTTATGGCAATAGTCACATTTTGATTGAGTCCTTGGTCATATATTTACGCACACTTTAGCTATTATCCTTGTATAACTGGCAGGTTCTTTCCACATATCTTTTTATCACTTCTTAATCTTCTCCTTGTGTTTTTTTGTTACCCCTCCTAGTCCCATCAGTGTTTCTCCATTTCCTCTTCCATTCTACTCCTGCCTGCCTGTTTCTGCTTGACCTCTTTGACAGCCTGAGGTTTTAGGATTTCAATGGAAACAGCAGGAGAGATGCAGAGTGGATGGGCAGGATGGGTTAACAAGGTGTGGAGCTGGGTGAACACAGCAGGCCAGGCAGCATCAGAGCAGCAGGAAAGCTGATGTTTTGGGTCGGACCCTTCTTCAGAAAATTTTCAGAAAGTCAACTTTCCTGTTCCTCTGATCCTGCCTGGCCTGCTGTGTTCCTCCAGCTCCACACTGTGTTATCTCTGACTCCAGCATCAACAGTTCTTACAATGTCCAACAACAACAACAACATCAGTTCTGAGGAAGGGTCACCGGACCCGAAACGTTAACTCTGTTTTCTCCTTCACAGATGCTGCCAGACCTGCTGAGCTTTTCCAGCAACTTTGTTTTTGTTCCTGATTTACAGCATCCGCAATTCTTTTGGTTTTTACTTACTATCTCCGAATTGATTTCTGGATTGGACACAAAGGCTCTATCTCAATCTGTGCCTCCCCAGAGTGGGATGGATGCCAGGACACTGAGTAAATTTAAGGAGAAGACAGACAGATGTTTAAATGGGAATGGACTTAAGGTTTATGGGATGTGGGCAGGAAAATGGAGTTGAGGTCAGCCACGATTGTATTGGAAGATGTAGCAGGCTCAACAGGCTGAATGGCCTACTCCTGCTCCTCACTTTTTTGGGCCAATCTCACAGTTTCCCATTATGAGACTATTTACCTATCAACAAAGCTCAGACTAGGGAGGTTCTCCTGTCAGAATACAATTGGCTTTTATTTGAATATCTAATGATCCCAATCTGACTTTTAAAATGATAAATGCATAACAGACAGATAGCAGGATTTGATAGGGGAGAAGAGTAGAAGATGTAGCTGGAAGTGCCATCAGCTAGCTAGAAGGATTCTGGGTGTGCCACATCAGGACTACGTCTCATTGGGACTGTGTCTCACCAGGACTGTGTCTCATTGGGACTGTGTGTCACCAGGACTGTGTCTCACTGGGACTGTGTCTTACCAGGACTGTGTCTCATTGGGACTGTGTCTCACCAGGACTGTGTCT
>NW_025973562.1:5510-5767 GCF_021869965.1 Rhincodon typus
CAGGACTGTGTCTCATTGGGACTGTGTGTCACCAGGACTGTGTCTCACCGGGACTGTATTTCACCAGGACTGTGTCTCATTGGGACTGTGTCTCACCAGGACTGTGTCTCATTGGGACTGTGTGTCACCAGGACTGTGTCTCATTGGGACTGTGTCTCACCAGGACTGTGTCTCTTGGGACTGTGTCTCATTGGGACTGTGTCTCATCAGGGCTGTGTCTCATTGGGACTGTGTCTCACCAGGACTGTGTATCATTG
>NW_025973562.1:5777-8989 GCF_021869965.1 Rhincodon typus
CTCACCAGGACTGTGTATCATTGGGACTGTGTCTCACCAGGACTGTGTCTCCTCAGGACTGTGTCTCATTGGGACTATGTCTCAGTGGGACTGTGTCTCATTGGGATTTGTCTCACCAGGACTATGCCTCATTGGGACTGTGTCTCACCAGGACCGTGTCTCATTGGGACTGTGTCTCTCCAGGACTATGCCTCATTGGGACTGTGTCTCACCAGGACCATGTATCATTGGGACTGTGTCTCACCAGGACTATGCTTCATTGGGACTGTGTCTTACCAGGACTGTGTCTCATTGGGACTGTGTCTCACCAGGACTATGCTTCATTGGGACTGTGTCTCACCAGGACTGTGTCTCATTGGGACTGTGTCTCACCAGGACCGTGTCTCATTGGGACTGTGTCTCTCCAGGACTATGCCTCATTGGGACTGTGTCTCATTGGGACTGCATCTCACGAGAACTTTGTCTCATCGGGACTGCGTCTAATTGGGACTGAGCTAATTTGGGACCGTGTCTCTCATCGGGACTGTGCCTCATAGGGAATGCGTTGCATGAGGACTGTACCTTATCAGGACTGCATTTCATGAGGACTGTGCCCCATCAGGACTGCATCTTGTCGTGACTGTGTCTCTCATCGGACTGCGTCTCGTCAGGACTGCATGTCTCATTGGGATCTTGTCTCTCAACGGGACTGTGCCTCATCAGGACTGCATGTCTCATTGGGACTGCATCTCTCATCAGAATAGTGTCTAGTGGGGACTATGTCTTATCAGAGGTCAGTAACAAATAATTGAAAGACCTGATCTAAAAATGAGGTAATGTAAATTCAAATTTCACCGTGGCAGCTTGGCAGGAATTAAATGTTTAAAAACCTTGAATAATATGATAACAACCTGCTGTTGATCAGAAAATTGGCAAACACCTGATTGCAGGAAGGCCTGATGTGCTGGTTCTAGTTGAGACCAGTTCAGCTGGAGGTTGTTGGTTAAACTAGTTCCAGTAGAGACCAGTTTAACAGACTCTGTGGGGGTTTGGCTCAAATGACCCCAAGTGAGCCAAGTTCAAATGATCATCTGCAACTGGCCATCACTAATTCATTCTTAAGGAGAGAAATTCAATTTGGTTGCTGCATTATGTTCATACAGTTATTGTAGCATTCAGCTTTGCAATGAATAGAATGACAGCCCCTGGGCCTAATTGGACAAGTTGAGCAGTAAACCATTTCCACAGGATTGGCAGCTTTGGAAAAACTAGTTCCAGTATTACATGGGCCTAAAGAAGCAGCAGCCATATTTATCATTCTCAGGTGGGCATTTCAGGAACAGAAGGAGGCCATTCAGCCTTTAGAGCCTGTTCAAACATTAAATTGGATTGTGGTTGAACTATATCTCAACTCCATTTGCCTTCCACTGCTCCAGTTCTTTTGTTTTCCTTCACAAAAAAAACCTCCCAGAATTCAGTTCTGATATGTGATCACCAACCTGAAATATTGAGGAAAACTTTAGATCATGTGTAAAGGCAGTGTTTGGGGTTGGAGAAGGTGTAAAACTGTTAAAAATCTGAAACCTGATGTCCAATTTGCCCACTCTTGGCCTTAGCAGATTCAATGGTGAAGAAGCAATCTGGTCTCATTCAGAGACAAGCTGCTTATATAAGTATTAGTGCACATTAACCACTTCACCGTAGTTGGCCAACCATGCCTACCAGGTTTTGGTGAACCCAGTGACTGAGGGGCGCGAGGCTTGTTTAGCACACTAGGTCAAGTTAATCTTTTCACCCAACTTACATACTTTCAGTCCATCTCTCTGTGACCTTTTTAATCTACCCATTGGCCTACCAGACACTGATCTTCCCTCAACCCTGGCATTGCACCTTTCTTTTGGCCTCAATCTCCTTCACCCCCTCTGCCTTTATGATCCTTCCTCCTCCCTCCTTCCCTTCCTTCAGGACCAGCTACATCCCAACACCAAAGACCCACTTACCCGACCGCAATATCTCTGCCTGCAGTGGGGGAATTTCAGAACAAAAACAGTTAAATTCAACAGGACCCGGTCTTAGCGGTTTCCTGACCGTAACCTGAAACCCAACACGGCCCAAGCTTGGACCCAGCTCCAAGGTAAGATTGAAGCCAGAGCCAGTAGGAACTGCAGATGCTGGAGAATCCGAGACAACAAGGTGCAGAGCAGGATGAACACAGCAGGCCAAGCAGCATCAGAGGAGCAGAAAGGCTGATGTTTTGGGCCCAAACCCTTCATCAGAAATGGGGGAGGGGAAGGGGGTTCTGAAATAAATAGGGAGAGAGGGGGAGGTGGATAGAAGATGGATAGAGGAGAAGATAGGCGGAGAGGAAACAGACAGGTCAAGGAGGCGGGGATAGAGCCAGTAAAGGTGAGTGTAGGTGGGGAGCTGGGGAGGGGATAGGTCAGTCCAGGGAGGACGGACATGTCAAGGGGGCGGGATGAGGTTAGTAGGTAGGAGATGGGGGTGCGGCTTGAGGTGGAAGGAGGGGATAGGTGGGAGGAAGAACAGGTTAGGGAGGCGGGGATGAGCTGGGCTGGTTTTGGGATGCGGTAGGGGGAGGGGAGATTTTGAAGCTTGTGAAATCCACATTGATACCATTGGGCTGCAGGGTTCCGAAGCGGAATATGAGTTGCTGTTCCTGCAACCTTCGGGTGGCATCGTTGTGGCACTGCAGGAGGCCCAGGATGGACATGTCGTCTGAGGAGTGGGAGGGGGAGTTGAAATGGTTCACGACTGGGAGGTGCAGTTGTTTATTGCGAACCGAGTGTAGGTGTTCTGCAAAGCGGTCCCCGAGCCTCCGCTTAGTTTCCCCGATGTAGAGGACGCCACAACGGGTACAGCGGATGCAGCATACCACATTGGCAGATGCGCAGGTGAACATCTGCTTGATGTGGAAAGTCTTCTTGGGGCCTGGGATGGGGGTGAGGGAGGAGGTGTGGGGGCAGGTGTAGCACTTCCTGCGGTTGCAGGGAAAAATGCCGGGTGTGGTGGGGCTGGAGGGGAGTGTGGAGCGGACAAGGGAGTCACGGAGAGAGTGGTCCCTCTGGAAAGCAGATAAGGGTGGGGAGGGAAAAATGTCTTTGGTGGTGGGGTCGGATTGCAGATGGAGGAAGTGTCAGAGGATGATGCGTTGGATCCGGAGGTTGGTGGGGTGGTACGTGAGGATGAGGGGGATTCTTTTTTGGTTGTTATTG
>NW_025973563.1:0-8989 GCF_021869965.1 Rhincodon typus
TTCCTCAGTACTGACTCTCCAACAGTGCAGCACTCCCCTAAGTACTGCCAGACAGTCAATACTAAGAGAATGCTGCACTGTTAGAGATAGTACTGAGGGGAGCTGCACTATCAGAGGTTCAGTACTAAAGGTATGCTGCACTGTGAGAGGGTCAGTCATGCGGGAATTCTGCACTGCCAGAGGGTCAACAATGAAGAAGAGCTGCCCTGTCAATGTAATAGGGTCAGAACTGAATCAGTGCCTCATGATCAAAGGGTCAATACTGAGCCGGTGTCTCATTGTAAGGTGTTCAGAATTGAGTCAGTCCTGTGGAAGTGCAGCACTCTCAGAGGGCCAGTACTGCGGGAGAGCATCATTAACAGTGGGTCAGTACTGAGTGTGTGCCTAGTTGTAAGTGGGTCACTTCTGAGGAAGTATGTCATTGTTGAATGGTCAGTCCAGAGTGAGGACCTTATTGTCAGATAGTTAATGCTGAGGCAGTGCCACCTTGCCGGTCAGTATTGACGTAATGCCTCATTGTAAGGAGGTCAGAATTGAGGGAGTGGCAGACATTTAGAGGGTCAGTACTGAAGCAGTGCAGAACCGTCAGAGGGTCAGTACTTGAGGAGAACCCTATTATCAGAAGGTCCATGCTAATGAAGTGTCACATTGTCAATGGTTCAGTACTGAGGAATCACCTCATTATCAGAGGGTCAGTCCTGAGGTTGTGCCTCATTGTCAGAAGGTCGGTGCTGAGGCAGTGCCACATTCTCAGAGGATCAATATTAAGGTTTAGAATTGAGGGAGTGCGATATGATTATGTCACTCTGACAATGAGGCACTCCCTCAGGAATGAGCCTCTGACAATAAGGAACTTTCTCAGTTCTGAATCTTTGACAAGGAAGCACTCCCTCAGTGCTAACCCTCTAACAGTGCTTCAATACCTCAGTATGGACCCTCTGTCAATGAGGCATTCGCTGAGTACTGACCCTCTGATAGAGATGCAATAGCTTACTACTGACCTTCTAATCATGTGTCTCCTGCCCCATTTCTAAATCTATTACATTGAGGCACTGCCTCAGAACTGACCCACTGGCTATAAGGCAGTCCCTCAGTACTATCCCTTTAAATGTGAGGCACTCCCTTAATTCTGACCCTCTTAGGCACTACCTCAGTATTGACCCACTGATATATTGTCACTGCCTCAGAATTGACACGCTGACAATGGGGCACTTGCTCAGGACAGACCCTCTGATAGAGCTGGAGGTTTGCTATTAGCGCAGTGCTGCACAGCGAGCTGGTCAGTATTAAGGGAGTGCCGCACTGTCAGTGGACCAATATTAGGGGAGTGCCACGCTGTCAGAAGGTCACTAGTAATGGAGTGCTGCACTTTTGGTGAGTGAGTACTGAGGCAGTGCAGCGCTGTAAAGTGTCAGTCATGAGAGAATGCTTCATTTTCAGAGATTTAGTACAGAAGAAGTGCTTAATCAGAGATTTATTTCTGAGGGAGTGCTGCATTGCCAGGGTTTCACACTGAGGGAGTATCACACAATCAGAGGTCCAATATTAAGGAAATAGTGCACTGTTGGAGGCTTGATATAAAGGGAGTTTTGCACTGTCAGAGGGTGAAGATGAGGGAGAGCTTCCCTTTGCGGGGGTTAGTACTGAAAGAGAACCGCCCGTCAGGGGATCAATATTAATTTTGTCGAGTCAAAACAGAGAGAGTGCTGCACTGTCGGAGGGTCAATAAGAAGCATGTTGCTGCACTATCAAGGAGTCAATGATGACAGAATGCTGCACTGTCAGAAGATAAGTAGTGAGGGAAAACTGCATTGTCAGAGTGTGTTCATCAACGAAGTGCCACTCTGTCGGAAGACCAATATTAAGGGAGTGCTGCACTGTCACAGGATCAATATTAGGGGTGTGCTGCACTAACAGATGGTCAGTGATGATTGAGTGCTTAACTGTTGCAGAGCCAGTACTGAGGGAATCCTGCATTGTTACAGTGTCATCATTGAGGTAGTGCAGCACTGTGAGTTGGTCAATATTAAGGGAATGCTGAAACTGTCAGTGGGTTGATGCTCAGTTTGTGCAACACTGTCGGAGGGAATGATGTACTATTAGAGTGTCATCACTGAGGGAGTTCCACACTGACAGAGGGGTAATATTAAGGGTGTACTGCAGTGTTACTCTTGATGGAGTGCTGCACTGGGGGTCAGTATTGAGGGAATGCTCCATTGTTGGAGGATCAGTACTGAGGGAGTGCTGGACTGTCACAGGGCCAATATGAAGAGGGTGCTGTGCTGTCAGAATGTCAATAATAAAGGAGCACTGCATTATCAGAGGAACCGCACTGAGGGAGTGCAGCTGCTGCGAGGATCACTACAAAGGATATGGCATACTGTGAGATGTCCATTTTGTGGAGATTGATGATCTGACCTGTCCCCCCTCAGTGCTGACCCCCCCTTAGTGCTGATCCCCCTCAGTGCAGCACTCCGTCAGTGCAGCACTCCCTCCTTGCTGACCCCACTTAGTGCTGACCATCCACAGTGCGCCACGTTCTCAGTACTGACCCACTCAGTGCGCCACTTCCTCAATACTGACCCTCGGACAGTCTCACAGCACACTCCCTCCAACAGAGCAGTACATCCTCACAGCTGACACCCCTTAGCGAAGCACTCCCTCAGTGCTGACTCCCCTCAATCCAGCAACCCCTCAGTGCTAACCACGCTCAGTGCAGCAGTCCCTCCGTGCAGCACTCCCTCAGTGCTGACCTCACTCAATGCAGCACTCCCTCAGCATTTACCCCATCACTGCTGACCTCCCTTCAGTGCTTGACGTCCTCAGTGCAGCACTCCCTCTGTGCTGAAACCCTTCAGCTTTGTCACCTCTCAATGCTGACCCCACTCTGTGCAGCACTCCCTCAGTGTTGACCCCGCTCAGTGCAGCACTCCCTCAGTGCAACACTCCCTCAATGCAGCATTCCCTCAGTGCTGACACCCCTCAGTTCTGACACCCCTCAGTGCTGACATCCCTCAGACAGTCTCACAGCACTGACCCTCCCACGACCCTCACAGCTGACACCCCACAGTGAAGCACTCCCTCAGTGATGACCCGACGAAGAGCAGCAGTCCTTTAATGCAGCATTCCCTCAGTACTGACAGCTTCAGTGCTGACCTCCCTTCAGTGCTAACCACCTTCAGTGCTGACGCCCCCACAGTGCAGCACTCCTTCAGTACTCACCCCGTCAGTGCTGACCTCCCTTCAGTGCTGGCTGGTTTCAGTGCAGCACTCCTTCAGTGCTGATCCCCCTCTGTACTGCACTCCTTCAGCGCACAACTTACTCACTTCTGACCCTGTCAGTGCTGACTTCCTTCAGTGCTGACTACCTTCATTGCTGACCCCTCTAAGTGCAGATCCCACTCTGTCCAGCACTCCCTCAGTGCAGCACTCCCACAGTGCAGCACTCCCTCAGTGCTAACCTCCCTTCAGTGCAGCCTACCTCAGTGCAGCACTCCCTCAGTGCAACACTCCCTCAGTGCTGACGCCGCCTCAGTGCTTCCGCCCCCACAGTGCTGCACTCCATCAGTACTCACCCCTTCAGTGCTGACCTCCCTTCAGTGCTGGCAGGCTTCAGTGCAGCACTCCCTCAGTGCTCCACTTCCTCACGACTGACCTCCCTTCAGTGCTGACCCCTCCTCAGTGCTGACCCGACTAAATGCTGTCCCTCCCTCAGTGATGACTGCATTCAGTGCAGCACTCCCACAGTGCAGCATTCCCTCAGTGCTGATACCCCTCACTGCAGCACTTCCTCAGTGCTGACGCCCCTCACTGCAGCACTCCATCAGTGCTGACGCCCCCACAGTGCAGCACTCCCTCATTACTCACCCCGTCAGTGCTGACCTCCCTTTAGTGCTGGTTGACTTCAGTAAAGCAATCCCTCAGTGCTGGGACAAAGAACAAAGAAGATTACAGCGCAGTACAGGCCCTTCGGCCCTCGATGTTGCGCCGACCTGTGAAACCAACCTGAAGCCCATCAAACCTAAACCATTCCATTATCATCCATATGTTTATCCAATGACCATTTAAATGCCCTTAAAGTTGGCGAGTATACTACTTTTGCAGTCAGGGCATTCCACGCCCTTACTACTCTCTGAGTAAAGAACCTACCTCTAACATCTGTCCTATATCTATCACCCCTCAATTTAAATCTATGTCCCCTCGTGCTAGCCATCACCATCCGAGGAAAAAGGCTCCCACTGTCCACCCTATCTAATCCTCTGATCATTTTGTATGTCTCTATTAAGTCACTTCTTAACCTTCTTCTCTCGAACGAAAACAGCCTCAAGTCCCTCAGCCTTTCCTCATAAGACCTTCCCTCAATACCAGGCAACATCCTGGTAAATCTCCTCTGCACCCTTTCCAATGCTTCCACGTTCTTCCCACAATGCGGTGACCAGAACTGTACGCAATACTCCAAGTGCGGCAGCACCAGAGTTTTGTACAGCTGCAACATGACCTCATGGCTCCGAAACTCAATCCCTCGAACAATAAAACCTGACATACCGTGCACCTGCTTATAAACGCTATCAACCTGGGTGGCAACTTTCAGTGATCTATGCACATGGACACCGAAATCTCTCTGCTCATCCACACTACCAAGAATCTTACCATTAGCCCAGTACTCTGTATTCCTGTTACTCCTTCCAAAGTGAATCACCTCACGCTTTTCCGCATTAAACTCCATTTGCCACCTCTCAGCCCAGCTCTGCAGCTTATCTATGTCCCTCTGTAACCTGCAACATCCTTCCGCACTATCCACAACTCCACCGACTTTGGTGTTTTCGCAAATTTACTAACTCATCCTTCTGCGCCCTCATCCAGGTCATTTATAAAAATGACAAACAGCAGTGGCCCCAAAACAGATCCTTGAGGTACACCACTAGTAACTGAACTCCAGGATGAACATTTCCCATCCAGCACCACCCTCTGTCTTCTGACAGCTGGCCAATTTCTGATCCAAACCGCTAAATCACCCTCAATCCCATGCCTCCGTATTTTCTGCAATGGCCTACTATGGGGAACCTTATCAAACGCTTTACTGAAATCCATATACACCACATCAACCGCTTTACCCTCATCCACCTGTTTGGTCACCTTCTCAAAGAACTCAATAAGGTTTGTGAGGCACGACCTCCCCTTCACAAAACCATGTTGACTATCACTAATCAAATTATTCATTTCTAGATGATTATAAATCCGATCTCTTATAATCCTTTACAACACTTTACCCACCACCGAAGTAAGGCTCACTGGTCTATAATTACCAAGGTCTCTACTCCCCTTCTTGAACAAGGGGACAACATTTGCTTGTCTCCAGTCTTCTGGCACGATTCCTGTAGACAATGACGACATAAAGATCCAAGCCAAAGGCTCTGCAATCTCCTCTCCAGCTTCCCAGAGAATCCGAGGATAAATCCCATCTGGCCCAAGGGACTTATCAATTTTCACACCTTCCAGAATTTCTAACTCCTCCTCCTTATGAACCTCAATCCCATCGAGTCTAAGAGACTGTATCTCAGTATTCTCCTCGACTAATTGTCTTTTTCCTGTGTGAATACTGACGAAGAATATTCATTTAGCGCCTCTCCTATCTCTTCAGGCTCCACGCACAACTTCCCACTACTGTCCTTGACTGGCCCTAATCTTACTCTGGTCATTCTTTTATGCCTGACATACCTATCGAAAGCTTTAGGGTTTTCCTCGATCCTACCTACTAAAGACTTCTCATGTCCCCTCCTGGCTCTTCTTAGCTCTCTCCTTAGGTCCTTCCTGGCTAACTTGTAACTCTCAAGCGCCCGAACTGAGCCTTCACGCCTCATCTCTACATAAGCCTCCTTCTTCCTCTTGAAAAGAGATTCAACTTCTTTAGTAAACCACGGTTCCCTCGCTTGACCTCTTCCTCACTGCCTGACAGCTGCATACTTCTCAAGGACACGCAGTAGCTGTTCCTTGAACAAGCTCCACATTTCAATTGTGCCCAGCCCTTGCAGGTTCCTTCTCCATCCTATGCATCCTAAATCTTGCCTAATCGCCTCATAATTGCCTTTCCTCCAGCTATAACTCTTGCCCTGCGTAATATACCTATCCCTTTCCATCGCTAAAGTAAACATAACCGAATTGTGTTCACTATCACCAAAGTGCTCACCTACCTCCAAATCTAGCACCTGGCCTGGTTCATTACCCAGTACCAAATCCAATGTGGCCTCGCCTCTTATTGGCGTATCTACATACTGTGTCAGGAAACCCTCCTTAACACATTGGACCAAAACTGACCCATCTAAAGTATTCGAACTATAGCGTTTCCAGTCAATATTTGGAAAGTTAATGTCCCCTATAACAACTACCATGTTACTTTCGCTCCTATCCAGAATCATCTTTGCAATCCTTTCCTCTACATCTCTGGAACTTTTCGGAGGCTATAGAAAACTCCCAACAGGGTGACCTCTCCTTTCCTGTTTCTAACCTCAGCCCATACTACCTCAGTAGACGAGTCCTCATCAAACGTCCTTTCTGCCACCGTAATACCGTCCTTGACTAACAATGCCACACCTCCCCCTCTTTTACCACCTTCCCTGACCTTACTGAAACATCTAAACCCCGGAACCTACAACAACCATTCCTGTCCCTGCTCTATCCATGTCTCCGAAACGGCCACAACATCGAAGTCCCAGGTACCAACCCATGCTGCAAGTTCACCCACCTTATTCCGGATGCTCCTGGCATTGAACTGGACACACTTCAAACCACCTTCCTGCCTGCCGGTACACTCCTGCGACCTTGAAACCTTCTTCATAACCTTACTACTCTCAACCTCCTGTACATTGAAACTACAATTCAGGTTCCCATCCCCCTGCTGAATTAGGTTAAACCCTCCCAAGAGCATTAGCAAATTTTCCCCCCCAGAATATTGGTACCCCTCTGGTTCAGGTGTGGACCATCTCGTTTTTCGAGGTCCCACCTAACCCAGAATAACCTCCAATTATCCAGGTATCTGAATTCCTCCCTCTTGCACCATCCCTGTAGCCACGTGTTCAACTGCTCTCTCTCCCTATTCCTCGCCTCGCTCGCACGTGGCACGGGTAACAAACCAGACATAACAACTCTGTTTGTTCCAGCTCTAAGCATCCACCCCAGCTCCTTGAATTTCTGCCTTACATCCCCGTCCCTTTTCCTACCTATGTCGTTGGTGCCTATGTGGACCACGACTTGGGGCTGCTCCCCCTCCCACTTAAGGATCCCGAAAACACGATCTGAGACATCACGGACCCTGGCACCTGGGAGGGAACACCCCAACCGCGAGTCTCTCCCGTTCCCACAGAATCTCCTATCTGTCCCCCTAACTATGGAGTCCCCAATGACTAATGCTCTCCTCCTTTCCCCCTTCCCTTCTGAGCAACAGGGACAGACTCTGTGCCAGAGACCTGTACGCCATGGCTTACCCCTGGTAAGTCATCCCCCCCCCAACAGTATCCAAAACGGTATACTTGTTTTTGATGGGAACGGCCACACGGGATCCCTGCACTGTCTGCCTGTTCCCTTTCCGTCCTCTGACTGTAACCCATCTATTTTTTCCTGTGTCTGAGTTGTGACTACCTCCCTGTGACTCGTCTCAATTACCCCCTCAGCCTCCCGAATGATCCGAAGTTCATCCAGCTCCAGTTCCAGTTCCCTAACGCGGTTTCCGAGGAGCTGGAGTTGAGTGCACTTCCCGCAGATGAAGTCAGTGGGGACACCAGTGGTGACCGTTACCTCCCACATTTTACAGGAATATCCCCTTCTATACGGCACTCCCTCAATGCACAACTTCATCACTACTGACCCTGTCAGTGTTGACCTCCCTTCAGTGCTGACCATGTTCAGTGCTGACCCCGATAATTTCAGACCCCACTCTGTCCAGCACTCCATGAGTGCAGCCCTCCCTCAGTGCAGCACTGCCATGTGATGAACCCCCTCAGTGCTGAGCCGCTTCAGTGCAGCACTCCCTTAGTGCAGCACTCCCTCAGTCCTCACCCCGTCAGTGCTGACCTCCCTTCAGTGCTGCCCGGCTTCAATGCAGCGCTCCCTCAGTGCTGACCCCATTTTGCTCAGCACTCCCTCAGTGCTGACACCCTCAGTGCTGCACTGAGTGGGGTCAGCGATGAGGCAGTGCTGCAGTGAGAGTGGTTAGCACTGAGGGAGTGCTGCACTGATAGAGTGCTGCACTGAGGGAGTGCTTCACTGAGGATGTGCCAGCACTGAGCGGGGTCAGCACTGAGGGGGGTCGGCACTGAGGGCATTAGCGCTGAAGAGGGTCAGCACTCAGGCAGTGCTTCACAGAGCAGGGTCAGCACTGAGGGAGTGCTGCATTAAGAGAGTGCTGCACTGAGGGAGTGCTTCATTGAGGAGGTGCCAGCACTGAGCGGGGTCAGCACTGAGGGGGGTCAGCACTGAAGGGAGGTCAGCACTGATGGGGTCAGTACTGAGGGAATGCTGCACTGAGGGAGTGCTGCTCTATTGGGTCATCACTGAGGGAGAGCTTCACTGAGGGGTGTCAGCTGTGAGGGTCTCTGTGAGGGCTAGTGCTGTGAGACTGTCTGAGGAATGTCAGCACTGTGGGAATGCAGCACTGAGGGTGTCAGCACTGAGGGAGTGCTGCACTGAGGGGCCGCTCCACTGAGGGGAGTCAGCACTGAGGGTGTGCTGTACAGAGGGGTTCAGCACTGAGGGAGGGCTGCTCTGAGCGGGGTCAGGACTGAAGGGGGTCAGCACTGAAGGGCTTCAGCATTGAGGGAGTGCTGCACTGAGGAGTGTCAGCACTGAGGGAGTGCTGCACTGAGGGGTTCAGAATTAAGGGTGTGCGACACTGAGTGGGTCAGAATTGAGGTGGTGCTGCAAGGATTGGGGTCAGCACTGAGGGAGTGCTGCACTTTTAGATGTTCAATATTAGTGTGTCCTGCACTGTGAAACG